>NC_091436.1:96015229-96137289 GCF_964237555.1 Oryctolagus cuniculus
TGAGCTAATTAGTTTGAGCTATGACAATTGATGTAGGACTAGATGCTTGCTGCTTTGGGATTGTTTATTTTACGTTTCCAAAATCTTTGAGGCAGTCATATTATCTATTTGTAGAATTTAATGTAATATTGGAGACAAGTGGCATTTTGAGTTTTGACATTTGTACTTTAACATCGCATCTTGAGTTTTGACATTTGTACTTTAACATCTTATGGCATTAGCAAGATAGCACCTTGACGCCTAAAATTCAGAATATTTTTACTTTCTAAAAAGATAATTAAAGCTAAATTCATCTAAAGTTACTTTTTCTTTGCTCAAGCCATGATACAACTTTTTAAAATATGAAATATTATGTGTAGGACTTGTTTTTCAC
The DNA here is from genome assembly GCF_964237555.1 of Oryctolagus cuniculus. NCBI lineage: Eukaryota > Metazoa > Chordata > Mammalia > Lagomorpha > Leporidae > Oryctolagus > Oryctolagus cuniculus. The sequence continues at coordinate 96,015,603 of NC_091436.1, forward strand.
ATAGCTCTCAAGGCATAAGTGTGCAAATTACTTTCCCTGCTACCTACTGCGATATCATTTCCAGGTGTTACTTCAGAAACAGAATGGTTAGAAGGTGTATGGATTATAAGGGAGGGTGGGTTGTAAATGATTCTTAGCATGAAACTTTTTAATATTGATCATTCATAATGTTAAAATACAGCAACCTTGCTAGCATGTCTGGAAAATAAAATACATACATGACTTTCCAATCACAAAGCCAAGTATCAGGTTTTAGAAGAAAGCAATAACAAACACAACAAATAATAATAATCATTATTTGATTTTAGAAGTGAATAAAAGGTATAAAACTATTTATTGCTATCACAAATGTATTACAATATTGTGATCTTGAAATACATAATTTTGTAATTATGTATGACGGAATTATTATAGTAAAAATGTAAAATTCTAACAACAGGTATTGATGAGGTTTTCTAGAAAGTAACTCACCTTTCACACTATCAGTGGAAATAATTGTATAAAGCTATTTCAGAGGCTAAACACTGTTATCAGTCATTTAAGTCCTATGTATCTGTAAAACAGATTAGTACATATGTCTAAAATATATGAACGTGGATGACTGTAAACAAATTTTCATCAAAGGAAAAATAGGCAAAATGCGATACATGCATATATGAAAAGACACTCTACTATGAATAAGAGTCGTAGATTGACAAGCTGCAGAATCAGACTTCCATAAAGATTAGAGATATTAGAATGATGAGAGAAAGAATATAAATTAAAGATACAATCTTTAAAAGAACTGCAAGAATGATTAGAGAATGTTAGCTTGCTAATATTTACAAGGTAGATTTTAAGAATCTAGTAGAATTTCTAGAATAAAAACAGCATGTATCAACTGAAACAAACATAACTTCTTATAGATACAAAGATGTAATTAATAACAAGAAAGAGCAAAGGAAATTATTCAGAATGAAACTAAGACAAATAGGAAAATGAAAGTGAGATTGGAACACAAACAGTCCAACAAGACAGTCCAACCCACATCCAAAAGTGTTCAAGAGCGAGATAATAAGCAGAAGAAAGGTGTTATGATTGATAATGTTTCCCCTCCTAGAATTTTTTAAAGTCATAAATTCTCAGATTCAGAAAGGCCCATGTACCTGGAGCAGGATAATTTTTAAAGATTCATTGCTTATTTGAAAAGTAAAGATAGGAGGACGGGGGAGAGAGATCTTTCATCTACTTGTTTACTCCCCAAATGGCTACAAAAGCTGAGGCTGGACCAGATTGAAGCCAGGAGCCCGGAGCTTCATCTGGGTCTCCCACATGTGTGCAGGGCCAAAGGACTTGAGCCATCTTCTGCTGCTTTTCCAGGTTCATTAGTAAGGAGCCGAAAAGGAAGTGAAGCAACTGGGACTCGAACTGAAACCAATATGGATGCCAGTGCAACAGGCAGTGGCTTAACTTGTTACACCGCAATGCCATCCCCAGGATAATTTTTTTTTTTTTAAACTCACACCTAAACACACTGTAGTAAATACTAAAGAATCAAAAAGACAAAGGGAAGATCTTAAAACTAGCCAGAGATAAAAGACTGATTACTTAAACACTATTTTCTCATAGAAACTGAAAGAAAATAGTAATATATTTCACATGTTGAGAAAGAATATTCTAGTTCATAAATGTAAATTCAGAAAGACTACATTTCAGTAAAGACCTCAGAATAAAGGTATTGTCAGATAGTAACTATCAAGAGTGTTTGCTACACACAGACGTACATTAAAGGAACCTTTCGTCCATATAAAATCTACTTCAGTGTAAAGAAAATGACCACAGGCTAGGACACAAAAAGAAAATGCCAATGGATAAAATGACAAATCTGAGTAAATTGAAAAACATTACTTGTATTAAAAAAATCCAAAATTGAGGGTTAAAATCAAGCTAGAATTAAACTTCTAGAAAACAGCAAATGCGTTGTAAGTGTAATGATATTAGTGAAAATAACTTAAGCAGCTCATATTTTTTTCAGGAAGAGAAAAAGATTGATTATTTTAACTTCATTCAGATTTAAATATCTATTAAAACATCATAGATAATCGCTAAAAAACAATAGAATGATAAAATCTGAAAAAGCAAAAATCAAAGCAGAAAAATAGCTAGAATATAACAAATATCAAACACAAAAAAGATAGAAATGAATAGAAATACATAAACAGTCATAACCACTGAAAGTGATCTAATAATAAAAGACAGTCAAAAATCAAACTGCTACAAGAAACGCAACTGATTATAATGTGAAAGGCAAGCTGAACCTAAATGGATGGAAAAATCAATATCAGCTTTAAAATCAAGTAAAAATTGGTCTTGGACTCATGCTAGTTCTTTGCAGAATAGATTTTAAGGGAAAAAATCTTAAAAATGAATTTACTGTTCTCTTAAAAAGATTTAATATACTTTGAAGATTTAAGTTGCAATTTATAACCAATTATGACCTTTTGGAGAAACTAAGGGAAAAATCAATTAAGAAACAAAAAGTTTATTTGAACTTCTTCAGAGCTGCAGCCAGCAAAGACATGACCAGGCATGACATGACCAGACCATGTTCCAAGGTCTCAAGATCTAAAATAGGTATTAATAGCAAAGACTTTAAGTGGGATGGGGGATTACACAAATTGTTTGTCAAGACTTTAGATCAGTGCAGGCAAGGTAACAGACTGTCTTGTAGGTAAAAGATTGGATAAGTAAGGAATCTACATGAAGCAATTTTGTGTAGCATTTTACCTAAGAGAAGATTGAAAGGTTAGGGACAAATAACTAAGAAAGAAAGGGACGGAGGGGTGAGACAATACTGTTGGCTATCTGTAGATTGGGAGTATTGCATAGTTTAATGAAAACTATCGTTCTCAGCCCATAAATAACAGGATGTAGAGAGTCTTGGATGTTAAGAGGGCTCAGATATGCTGGAAAAGGAACACATCTCTGTGCAGGGACAAAAACCTCTCTGATATATTTGTGACTGAAGTCTCTGTGTCCTCTGGCCTAAAATCTTAGAAGTGCCTCAGTCTGCTCTGTCTTGATTTTTAATAATTCTACATCTTTAAAATACATAGTGAAAAAATTTACATAACTTCAAGGAACAGATCAATTTATTCTTAGATAAAATAACTTTAATAACCAAGATATATTTAAGATTTAAATAGCTCCGTGATCAGGTTTGATCTACTGGACAAATATAGGTGCACTCACTCCAAAACTAACGAATAAGTGTGCTTCACAGATTTTGTAAATTTTGAAATGACCACATTGGGCTATAATTTCACATACCAAAATACTGGTATTACAGAGCTACATTGACCAAATTATAATTATAGACTGAAATCATCAATATACCACCATTTTTAAGTTGAAGAAGTGGAAACAATATAAGAAATTATAACTACTATATCCTAAATGATATAGTAGGACCTGTTTTTTCTGTTTAATTTTCTCATTTTGTAAATTTCTATTTGTTCTTTGTTGCTATCAGGCAAATGTTGCTGTCTGCAAACTTATAGCTTAGGTTATCAGATACATGGTCAGGATATTTTTTTAACTAGTAAAGGGAGCTTATTCTTTAATTTATCCATAAAATTCCTGAAACCCTAAGATTTTTATGGATCACTTTGGCTTATCCTATTGAACTTCTTTCTATGAGGAAAATTTGAAAACTTTTCCCAAATACTCTTGCAACTGGGCTGTTATGAGTTAGTTTCTGCCATTGAGATGTGTTCATAATTTTTGGAAAGCAGAAATGAGACGGAAGCTACATGCCTCATGGCTTTGCTGTTGACCAGAAAGTCCTCAGAAACATGTGGCTGGCTTTCAACAATGCAATATCTTCTTTCAGGTATCAAGAAAATAGTCGTAGAGGTGAGATTTTGCTTGTGCTTCTTAACGCCTAAAGTTAAGTTCATTTTTGTTATTCTGGGTGTGAGATATGTTGGTAACTGATGTTCTGTTTTTGGTTTTAGTTTTTGTGTGGTAGTGGTTTTCAAGCATCAATTCCATGTTGTTCTGGTAATCATTATAAGAGATCCAGCCTAGAATCTGCTCCTTAAAGAATGTAATTTCTTGATTAAAACTTTTTCCAGCTTTAAAACATCATGGCCTGTTTCTTGTCCTAAACTGAAAGAACTTAGAGAAGTATCTATTGACTAAACAGACTAACTTACTATGGATATTTTTCTTTACAGAGAATAACATGGGTGAGAGGGATGATTTTATGGTATTTTTTAAAATATGTATTTTATTTATTTGAAAGGTAGAGTTATACAGAGACAGAGAGTGAAATCTTCCATCCACTGGTTCACTCCCCAATTGGCTGCAACACCCAGAAATGGGCCAGAATGAAACCAAAAGCCAGGAGCTTCTTCCAGGTCTCCCATGCAAGTACAGGGGCCCAGGCAGTTGGGCCATCTCCCATTATCTTCCCATGTGCATTAGCGAAGGTCTTGATTGGAAGTGGAGTGGATGGGGCTTGAAGCAGTGCTCATATGGGATACTGCTGCCACAGGCAGCAACTTTACCTGCTATGTCACAACGCTGACCCCATTTACTGTGGTTTTTAACCATGAATTTGACAATAAAATCAATGACAACTTAAGCTGTATTTGTTCTCATCACATGAGTGCTTAAGTATTTGTATGGAGATAACTAATCGTTAAAGGTCTATGAAGAACATTTATTTCAATTTGACAAATATCTCTGTCAGGAGGAGTCTTCCTATATCTCTAAGTCATGTAGTTTTTCTTTGAGTCTTTCCTAGTCAAATTTGTTTAGTATAGGCAAAAGCTACCACCTGAGAAAAACCAAGTTCAGGGTTGAAATATATCCCTATGGTTGATCAATTACAACACTAGGAATATTTTCCATGAATATTTCAGTGGAAACCTGACAGATTACATTCTTCAAAATCAATGGATCTGATAAACTGTAGTCATGCTTATATGTATGTGATGTGCTTGCTAATTAAGCCAATTACTAATCACTTAATGAGCTATCCATTTATTAATGACAAGTATATTTTACCTGGAAAATACCTATACATATTAACAGAACATTGACTTAAGCAGTATTTTTTTTTAAGTTTTTATTTGAGAGGTTGAGTTACGGACAGTGAAAATGAGAGACAGAGAAAGGTCTTCCATCCTCTGGTTCACTCTCCAAATGGCTGCAACAGCTGGAGCTGAGCCAATCAGGAGCCAGGAGCTTCTTCCAGGTTTCCCATATGGGTACTAGGGGCCCAAGCACTTGGGCCATCTTCCACTGCTTCCCCAGGCCATAGCAGAGAGCTGGATAAGAAGAGGAGTAGCTGAACTAGAATCAGCGCCCATATGGGCTGCAGGCACCACAGGCGGAGGATTAACCTACTATATCACAGCACTGGCCCCTAAGCCATATATTTCTTCTGGGAAGAATCAATAGGTGGATGGGTGATAGATGACCATTTATCAAAATATATTCACCTGCCATTTGGTTTTGCCAGGATGGTCTCAGGATCTTTATTTTTAGACAAGCTTGCTATGAAATAATCCCAGAGAATTTGAGCAATCAAATGCTAGCTTCTGGCACTTGCTGTCACCTATTCTTTCTGAACAGAAGATACATTGTACTTCTGCAAGATTTTTTTGCATTCAATTTAAGAGAAGCATGATGGTATTGGAGATTTTTTTAAGGCAGAGTTACAGAGAAAAAGAGATCCTCTATCTGCTGGTTTACTCCCCAAATGGTCACAATGGCCAGGACTGGGCTAGACTGAAGGCAGGAGTTTTTCTACATTTCTCACATGGGTGCAGGGGCCCAAGGACTTGGGCCATGTGCTGCTGCTTTCCCAGGCACATTAGCAGGGAGCTGAATCAGAAGTAGAGCAGCTGGGACTTGAATTAGTGCCCATATGGGATGCTGACATTGCAGGCTGAGGCTGAACTTGCTTGCCACAATCCAGCCCCAGAAATGGAGTTTTACTACTTTATTTAAAATGTTCTCATTTAATAAATGCAAAATTAATTCTAGTTCATTTAGAAAATGTCTACAGGTAGGTTTTCACTCTTAAAATGAATTTTTATGTAAATTTATGAATTGTTTGTAGAAAAATTTTTAATTAGTGACCAACAAATGGTGCTATTTACCCCTACAGCTATGATACATGGGTCTAAGAATTAAATGAAGGAACTAACAGAGCAGATTGAATTATTGGATCAAAATCACAACTAGATATGTTACCCAGTAACATATTTTTGTGATAATTTCAAGGTCAAAAACAATCAAAAGCTACAGGTGAAGTGAGATAGCTCTGTGCCATTCTGTGTGATTCTCCAGGACCTTCTGACCTAGAGAAACAGATGATGTATCCAGTGAAGAGTGTAAGTCATTTCACACACCAGGAAGTGTTCAGGGTGTATAGTATTTCTGTTTCCACACCAAGTTGTATTCTCATATGTCAGTCTGCATGAAAGAATTGTGAGTTTACACCATAAGCAATACCAAACCAAAGGCAGACACAGCCTACTGAAATCATTCTTAGGAGAAATATTCTCTTCCTACTCAATATCATTTGTTTGTTTACCAGGAGAACCAGACACCAACCTGTTTATGTGTTGATCATTCACAATTTCCTGACTGCCTTTACCTGGGGTATTCTTCCTTGATCCTGGCAGTTGACAAAGAAATGGTTCAGAAGTCAATTCCCTTACTTTTTTCTCCTAAAGGTGGAAGTGGGATTAGCTCTTTTCACTGTTATACTTAATCAACTTAGCTGTAGATTACTTCCTATCCATATCACCTGGAATTTTGCTCCCCTGTTCGTGAAGGTAATTTTAGTTCATAAGGAAAGCAATGCTTCCAAGCATGGGGTACAAAATAGTCCAAAACTGGCAGCAGCCCTGAGATTTCAAACCTATCAGGGATAACCTGGTGAAGAATTCCAAATCCCTTAGGTATTAACCAACTATACAGGGAACATGGGATGGTTTGTGGAAGAAGGAAGTTTCAAATGTCAACTACAGCCTTGTGGTCAGTTATAGAAATAAAACTATCTGGGCAGTTGTCCCACAGCATGGTAAGCCACTGACTGACACTCGCATCAGCTTTCTGCTATGGGAGTTCCAGTTTGAGTTCAAGCTACTTGGCTTCCAAAAAGTTCCCTGCTAATGAAACTGGGAAAGTGGTCTAAGATTGCCCAACTGCTGGGGTCCCTGCCACCCATGTAGGAGATCTAGTTGGAGAAATGAACCAATTGTAGGTATACAGATTACCTTGTTTGCTTTTGATATGTACACAAATTTTTCTCATTTTATATAAGGATTCTTGTCACTGGTTAACTACAATTTTATTTATTTATTTATTTATTTTTGACAAGCAGAGTTAGAGAGAGAGAGATAGAGAAAGGTCTTCCTTCTGTTGGTTCACCCCCAAAATGTTCGCTACGGCCAGTGCGCAGCGCCGATCCAAAGCCAGGATCCAGGTGCTTCCTCCAGGTCTCCCATGCAGGTACAGAGTCCAAGCACCTAGCCATCCTCCACTGCACTCCTGGGCCACAGCAGAGAGCTGGACTGGAAGAGGAGCAACCAGGACAGAATCCAGCGCCCCACCTGGGACTAGAACTCGGGGTGCCAGTGCCACAGGCGGAGGATTAGCCAAGTGAGCCGTGATGCTGGCTACAATTTTCTTTTAAGATTGACTTACTCATTTTGAGAGAGAGAGAGAGAGCAAGAGAGAGTGTGCTTTTATCTACTAGTTCACTCCAAATACCCAAAACAGCTAGGGCTGAGCCGGGTCAAATCCAGGAGCCAGGAATTCCATCCAGGTCTCCCACTTGGTGGCAGGGACCCAACTATTTGAGCATCACCTGCTTCTTACCAGAGTATGCATTAGTGGGATGCTGAATTGGAAATAGAGGTGGAATCAATTACAGGCATTCCAATGAATGTGGAGTATACATATCCCAAGTGGTGGCTTAACCTGCTGTACCAAAATGCCTATCTGATGAGTGACTTTTAAAAGTTACGTACTAGTCAGTTAAGACTGTGATTGAATTGGAGGACATGAACGCGGCAGCTGGTAATCAGAAATTGATAGATAGTTGAGATTTGGTTGCATTTTTCAGAAGAGTATCCCTAAGTGAGAACTTCATCTTGTTGAAAGTATTATTGCTATATGGGTAAAAATAGTCTCTGAGCTTTGAATTCACCCTTCCATACTTTGCTTTATGTTGATGGATCAAGGACTTCACAAAATGTATTTCTTCTTTGTCTGCTGTTTTCTTGTTAGCTTTTGCCAATAGAAAGCAATAAAGGGAGGCTATATAATCCTGCTGAATACTACTGTTTGAATTAGCATTTCATAATGTGTTTTAGGCACCTGATTCAACAGCTACCTAGAAACTCTCCCAAATATTCTTAAGTCCTAATAAAAAAAATGAAAAAATAAAAACTCATCACTGAAAAATTAAGAGTCACTACCCTATTGTCAGAATGAGGTTTGTGTTTGGTTTGGTTTGGCTTTTATAATTTTCAAAGTTGATGAGATAAGAATAAAAGGCAAACAGTTGTGCAGGCATGTTGTGTAGCCAGAGTAAAAAGATGTCACCTCACTGAAATGTGGAATGAATTCCCTTAGATTCTGGTACTTTGTGTTGTTAAGACTGCTTTATTCTGATTCTTTTATAAATCATCTGTTTTAGCTCTGTGTGTGGGGGGAGCAATCCGGACTGGACTGAGTTACTGGAATTAAGACTTATTCTATGCATCTGCTCTCCCACAATATGGCGCTGGGAAAGGAGAAAACAGCTTCTACGCAGCTGCCTCCAGTTCAACCAATAAACTGTAGGACCTACTCCTGATTGGAGGAGAGCAGCGTACTCGGCGTGTGGGCAGCCGAGTTAGGATTGGCGGAGGAGGACTATAAAGGAGGAGAGAGACGGCATGCACCAGGAACATCTATGGGGAACATCTAAGGGGAACATCTAGCTGAAGGAACACCTGTGCAGCCCCCGAGAAGAGCCGGCCGGCGGTGTGCCGCTCCCCTGTGGAAGTGGGGAATGTGGCCAGGGGGAACTGCCCTTCCACGGAGGTGGAAGGGATAGTAGCCAACCCGGGAAGAACCAGCAGCAAACCCGGGGAGGGCCGAGCAGACGAAAGAACAGCGCAGGGTCCTGTGTTGCTCCTCCACGAAGAGGGGGAGCGACATAATGGTGCCGTGACTCGGATATGAAGCCTAGGCAGGGTTTAGTGTCGTTCCTCCACGAAGAGGGGGAGCGACAGTGTGCTTTTGAACATTTATTTGATGCTATGGAATTACAGAGATTTATCTTTATGTCTTCATTTGCTTTATTAAATTTAAAATTCACATGGTTGGCACTTCCTATCTAAAGACTTATACAACTTCCATTTTAGGATACACTTTTTTCTTTTTTGAAAAAAAAGATTTATTTATTTGAAATACAGAGTTACAGAGAGGTAGAGACATAGAGAGAGGTCTTCTAACTGCTGGCTCACTCCCCAGGTGGCCTCAACAGCCAGAGCTACACCAATCCAAAGCCAGGAGCTTCTTCCAGGTCCCCTACATGGGTGAGGGGCCCAAGGGCTTGGACCATCTTCCACTGCTTTCTCAGGCCATAGCAGAGAGCTGGATTGGAAGTGGAGCAGCCAGTGGCAGGTAGCCACTTTACCAGCTACACCACAGCACCAGCCCCTAAATAAACTTTTCTTTGAAAAGTTCTCCCTTCTGTTTTCTTATCCTCATATTCTTGTTAACTAGATATTGAACTCATGTGTTAGTCATGATCCTTGGTTTGTCATTGTTGGACCTACAGTCATTGTTTGTGTTTTAATTTGGTCTTTTTATATTTACCATGTTAGTTATCTTCAATGTGTAATATTCTTTGCATATCCATTTGTAACTAAAAATATTTGTACACTGTTTGCTTTCTATAGAAAATAAACATATTGCTGTTGTTTCTTCCCTCCCTTCCAATTTGAGGGAATAAATACTCACCTGCAAGCATTCTATACACAAGAGTGCAACATTCTATTGTTCTCTATTCATTCTGCAAATGTTTCAATTTTCACAACTGTGCGGGCCTGCCACACCAGTCTAATGGAACCTGAAGGAGGGAATGGGAATGAAAAGAGGGACAAGGGCATAGAGAATGGAGCCAAGACAACAAGGGTGATCAAGGCTCGTTTATTCTAAAGTCCCAGTGGTATTTATACATAACCAGCTGCAGAACAAAGAAGCACAAAAGATAACAACATACGTAACCAACTTATCGGGGCCTCCGGTGGCACAGATAATTTTAACAGAGTGTTCTTGATTATCATCCTCCTTCAGGATGTCATCCTCCTTCAGGATGGGAGTATGTGACTTTCTTATCCCAGGAATTCCATAAACCAAGATTGGCCTTAACTTGTCCAAAGGCTGCCTACACACAACCACATTCTTTGACACTGCTTCAAAGTATTAAGCTTTTTCAGGGTCTAGCAATTCAAATTAATTCCCCTTTGCACATAGTCTAGGAGATGGCTTCCTATACTATATGCCAATCACCACTTCCTGATGTGCTTTTTTATAGGAATTTGAAATGATCTTATCTATTACTCCACCCATGCCAAATATTTCTATTTTAATACACATACCTATAATGTCTCTTCTTGATTAGTACAAGTTATGGCCTCTTGCCAATTCAGTTGAAACTTATTCTTGTCACTATAGTTCTCTACCTCAATAACAAATAATATTAGTGGAGGGTTTGACACTTCCCTCATCACCCCATTGACTATAAAATTAAACATATGGGCTGGCCTTGTGGCATAGTGGTTAACCCACCATCTGTGATGCCACTATCCCATATCTGTGTGCTGATGGAGTCCCAACTACTCCAGTTCCAATACATCTTCCTGCTAATGTGCCTGGGAAGGAAGTGGAAGATGGTCCCAAGTACTTGGGCCCATGCCACTCATGTAGGAAACCAGGATGTAGTTCCTGGCTCAGGGCTTCTGCTCAGTCCAGATTTGGCTGTTGTGGCCATTTAGGAAGTGAACCAGGAAATGTAAGATATCTCTCTCTCCCTCCCTCCCTCCCTCCCTCTCCCTCTCCCCTTCTCTTTTCCTCTCTCCTCTCCCCCTTTCTCCTCTCTTCTTTTTTATATCTCTGTTGCTTTGCCTTTCAAATAAGTTTTATAAAAGAAATATAAACTTGCAATTTACCTTATAGGTTTCTTAAAAATAGGTGTTCCCAGGAGTGGGAGTTTGACCCTGCAGTTAAGATGTTCATATGTTGTATAGGAGTCCCTGATTTCAAGTCCTGGCACTGTTCCTGATTCCAGCTTCTTGTTTTTGTACAGTCTGGCAAATGGGGGATTATAACTCAAGTTGTTGGGCCCATGCCATACACATGGGGAACTTCAATAGAATTCCTGGCTCCTGGGCATTTGGGTAGTGAAACAGTGAATGGGAGGTCTGTCTCTCTTTCTCAATGCCTATTAAGCAAATATATCCCCAACATAATACTTAAGTATACTTTTCATAGGCCACTTATGTGATTATATTTTTTCTTATTTTTCTGACAATGTGCCTGTGAAATAAAGTCCAGATTTTATCTTCTACCTGTGTACCTCAGTGCCAACATGTCTTGTCAAAAAAACACTATTTTAGTAATTCACTCAGAATACATTTTGTAAAATCATTCTAAGTATCAGTTTTCTAGAGTCTGGGCATGTAGTCTTGAACAAAATACACAGCATTACTATTTTCTTAAAACCTGTCATAGAGACCAAATATATGTAAAACCTCCCATCTCTGTCATGTTTCATTGATGTATTCCTTAACACTTAACTAATCCTTTTTGATAAAATCAAGAATATTCAAAATTCTATTCCTTTATATGCATTTTTGCAGTGTAATTATTAAAATTAATATTCAAAATTATTAGCTACCTTGACATTGGTAAAATCAAGAGGGATTTGAATGTCCTAACATCAAATTCCCCTCCACATTCTGCCTCTACAGATAAGGGCTCCTAACTAAACAAACCTACTTTTCAAAGAGGAAGACATATTTCCTGCTTGTCTCTGAGTGATGTTTCCCAATAGCCAGGGAATTATTCAAATGAACCAATCACATGAGAGCAAAGGGAGTACTCCTCCCTCTTGTAACTACAAAGCCTGTTGTGAGAGCCCTGATTTTCTCTTCCACAGTGATGCCCCAGTGTGGTCCTGTCTGGCAGTGTCCTCTTCTTCCTGGCCCCAAGGGTATATGACTGATAACTGCTGTTACTCTCATCTTTCATGTTTGGTGGATGTTTGCAGTCATTCCTATAACCATACAGTGAGAATACCTCCCCCGCTAACAGGGTGAATAGGAGGTGATGGAAACAGCTCTTCTTATAAATCAGTACCTGCTCTTTTCATCTTCATACATGATAAATCAAAGGATTTTTCCAGTCCAAACTGTCTCTTTTTGTGAAGATTTTTCAACTTTTCAGAAAGCTACTCCTATTTACTTTTCCTCACCTTTATTCAATTTCTTATACTCTCACATACAATCTTTAGTTATATATTGTCTTCTCTTCCATATGGTGCATATGGTGAGCATCTCAAAGAAGAAAAAAATCTGACTTTGTGTCCTCCAGAAACTAGTAAAATGCAGGATCCTAAGTATTTGCTTGGAAATATTTGTTAGCTAAATCAGCGTATTCAAACACAAGCTCTTCATTTAAATGGGGACTCACTGCAGCTATTTGGAACCATGGTACAGGTCTAGTTTTCCATGGTACCCATAATTTAGTGATGAGATTTAAGTCATGACTGTAAGAGTTAGCTTGATATCTCAAATAATGTAAATAAGTATACAATAATAGAACCAACTGAAAGATAAAATATAAAATTCTATACTATTTTGAAAATTTCATTTTGAGGGCATTAACATAAATTTAAAAACTGATTTGAAATGATTCCTAAGAAACAAACACGTTCTAAAATGTCTTAGGGAAGCAAATAGTTCCTGAGAGATCTAGTACATTCAGGTAATATAATTACATAGGAGTAGCTGAAAACCTATTTGAAGGTTAAAAAAAAAAAGTGGCAATCTCTGTTCCATACACATTGCTTCATTAAGTGGAAATAATAAAAAGCCCTTGGAACTTTCCATCATCATTTCCTAACATTTTATTAAATCTGTAATAAATGATTGAAAGAAAACTAAACAAAGTGGCATACTGTTGAACTGTTGCACTAAATGTTTTGAGAGAAAGTCTGGGAATTACTGCTCTGATAGACTTCTATATAAATCAGTAAATAGCCTAATTTGCCAGTAGAATAAGTAAGCCATCTCTAGCTTTTGTTGGAGCTTTGAGTTGCCTCTGTCCTTCTATGTGAGACAGAGGGGAATTAGGGATAAAAGTATAGACAGATTTAGGAAGAAAAAAGGAGGACAAGATGAGTTATAAGCAGAAAGAGAATGTTCGTCTGGCTTTCAGTAAAACAACTGCAACATATTTTAGCATGTATAATTTTAGATAACAGCAATAGGGGAAATATTGACATTGTACACAAGAATCATTGCTACCTACATGTTATAGAATGGTATTTCATAGTGAAATATCAACTCATAGCATAAATCTATTAGACTTTGCAAGCTCTATTTGCATCAACTCTTACTATGAAATAAAGCGGTTCAAAACTTACTGGCTTCAAATGATGTCCATTAATAAATGGAAAGTAATAACTTTCCTGGATGGGAATTTAGAAAGGCTCAGTTGAGTTTTTCTCTTGGCTGGGCTCCCCTATTCACGCTTAGTTGGGTATTCAGCTTAGCTAATATTGGCTGGGCTTTCTCATTGTCATGGGGGCATTTTTTGAAAAACTAGACTGACACCACACTGGATCACAGTCTCTTATGGTCCAGCAGCTTAGCTCTTGATTGTTCATAGGGTGGTTGTGAAGAGTGCCAATAGAGAAGGATGCATATGCAGCTTCTGAAATCTAGTCTTGGAATTGACACACTGTCATATTTACTCTATTGTTATTTGTCAAAACAGTCATAAAATTATCTGGGATTCAAGAGATCTCTTGGTAAAATAGCTACAAAGAAACCTTGCAAAAGACATGGAGAGGAATAAAGAGCATGGCCTTTGGTGCAATCTATCACACAAACATAGAAAATGGATAACTTTGAGATCAAAATCCTGGAAATAATGAACATATCAAATATTTTAAAATAACAAGCTCTTTAATTAGCTTGTTTTAAATTTGATAATCATTTATTTCATCTTTATTGACTTTTTCTGGAGTGTTGATTAACATGACACAGGTCTTACTGAAAACATGAATATAAGCTTTAAAGCACAGTTTAACAAAGGTACACACACTGAGTTACCAGCACTAGAAATACAAAGTCATGATCTGAAATTGATTCTATTCTAGCTACTAATGAAATTCCCAGCTATTAGTCCCTATATAATTTACCAGATATTAATGCATTTGTAAAAAATTTACAGATTTGATATTTTGTTAATATATTTGAAAAACATGTAATAATTTCCAATTAATTAACCTTAGAAAACCATGACCACAGTTTTTAGTTATGTTTGTTACTAGAGAATAAAACTAATAGACTCATGTTGTAACTTAGAATAATTTTTAAAGGGAATTTTCTGTGCTATTTAAAAAAAAACTACAAAACTTAACATTATGTGTAGAACTTCTCAGTACCAAAAGATCAATCTGAATCAACCCAGGCTGGTTCTAAAATGCAAATGAGGCTAAATTTGTACAGTATGTGCAAGAACATCATCCTGAACTTTCACCAGATAGACTTTTTAAGATTTTTTATTTATTAGAAAGAGAGGAGAGAGAGAAAGAGTGTCAGAGTATCAGGGTCAATCCGAGAGGGTCCAAGTGTTCAGTCCCCAAATAGCTGCAATAGCCAGGGCTGGGACATGCAAGAGCCAAGAGCCCAGAGCTGCTTCTGGGTTTCCTACATGGGTGGATGGCCCAAGCCTCTGGGCCCTACTCTGCTGCTTTCCCAGGTGCATTAGAATGGAGCTGGATCAAAAGTGGAACAACCAGGACTCTAACCAACACCCATATGAGATGTCAGTGTTGCAGGCTAAGACTTAACCTGCTATGCCACAATGCTTGCCTCAATCACATAAATATCGATTATTGGAAGAGAAAACTGAGGAAACCATGTATGATATTTCCTAACTTATTAGCTTGGTCAGAAAGCAAAGAACCCAGAGATAATCCCATTTAGCTGGCACATATTAATAGAAAATTGCCATTAATAATTGTTGATAATTCATTTTATGTATTGGAAACCAAACAAATCAATAAATATTTTGACTCAATATTATAGAATGTAAAAAGGAGAAAGAAAGACTTCCACATAAATTGCTGCTAGTTTGGAATACAATAATACATGTGCACTAGTGATTTTTTAAGTTTTAGAGTAATAAAACACTTTTCTGGAACAATAAAATTGCTTTTCTATAATATAATTTTTTTTGACAGGCAGAGTGGACTGTGAGAGAGAGAGAGACAGAGAGAAAGGTCTTCCTTTTGCAGTGAGTTCACCCTCCAATGGCTGCTGCGGCCGGCACATTGCGCTGATCTGAAGCCAGGACCAGGTGTTTCTCCTGGTCTCCCATTTGGGTGCAGGGCACAGGGACTTGGGCCATCCTCCACTGTACTCCGGGCCATAGCAGAGAGCCGGCCTGGAAGAGGGGCAACCGGGACAGAATCTGGGGCCCCGACCGGGACTAGAACATGGTGTATCAGCGCTGCAAGGCGGAGGATTAGCCTATTGAGCTGCGGTGCCAGCCTATAATATAAATTTCAAAACATGCCATTGCTGAATATTATATTTGACTTATAACTGCTTGGATATTGAATAATCCTATGACAAAAAAGGTAGAATAATTTTTGCTTAACTTTTTGTTAAATTCAGTGAAAGGTGCCAGAAGATTTTTTCCTTATCTCAATATAAATCTTAAAAAAATATTATTAGAGAAAAACTGAGTTGAATTGTTCATTTCAAAAGACATTTCAACTGTCCATAATTTAGTCATTATTGACAAAATCACCCACATCAAATGTGAGCTAGTGCCTTTGGGGACTGAAGTGGAAAGAGATGAAAACTTTTCATTTTACTGCTGGTTCAACCACAGCTATTTAAATCTAGCTTTTTGTAGCACTAAATTTTTATGTCATGGATTTCATAGGAAAAAAAAAAAAAGACTAACCTAAAAGCTGCCAGTGTTAGCATCTTAATCTGAATGATCCTACAGAGTTATGTCAATTTCTTTTCCAAGCCTACATATTCATATTCTGCTTTTTTTTAAAGTTTTATTGTCCAACAAAGTAAAACTTTGTAAAGAATTTTCCTTACCAATAAAGTCTCTGCAGCTATTTTGTGCACAGAATGTTCAGTGTTTTCAAAGTTTAAATATTTATTATCTTAAATGAATCAAAATTTGAAATTTGTCTATTACAAACAAATCACATGATGGATTGTATTAGAATTATCTATTAACAAATTGATGCCTGAGTTGTATACAATGACATGCTAAGCCCTGTGCTAAGCTATGAGATAATGGCAAACATCTTTCCAAGTCAAAATTGTAATTGTATGGAAAGTCTGAAAAGTTTTTAAATTACTTTTAAAATCATAAAATTTGGGGACAGCACTGTGGGTTAACCTGCAGCCTGCAGTATCAGTATCCGATTTGGGCACTGGTTCAAATATCAACTGCTTCACTTCTGAGCCAGCTCTTGGATAATGCATCTGGGAAAGCAGTGGGAGATGGCCCATGTCCTTGGGATCCCTGTACCCACATGAGAGACCTGGAAGAAGCTCCTGGCTTCAGCCTGGCACATGCCTGGTTGTTGCAGACACTTGGGGAGTGAACTCACAGATGGAAGATCTGTCTCTTTCTCTATAACTCTACCTTTCAAATAATCTATTTTAAAAAATCATAAAATATATAAACTTCATATAACTTTTAAGTTACAAGTAGTAAATCTAATGAGAAGCCAAAATATTTTCTATTTTAGTAACTGCATTTCAATATCCTCAATATTTTAAACAACTAAATTTCAATAGAATATTTCATAAAATAAATTATTTGACACAGAGAGGGAGAAAGAGAAGAGAGAGATCTCCAAATGCCTGCAATGGGCAGGGTAAATAGCCAAAGCTGGAATCCAGAAACTCAAAACAAATCTACCTCACAGGTGCTCAAGGCCCCACTGCTTGAGTTGCCATCAATGCCTGAAAAGGCTCACATTAGCAGGAAGCTGGAATTGAGTGTCAGATGTTGGATCTGGAGCTGGGAATCAAATGCAGGCACTCCCTTGTGGAACATGGACATGATAACTAGAGTTATAACCTCTAGGCTGAATGCATGCCCCCAGTACAAGTTATTATATCAATTAAGTTCTCAACAGAATATTACCTGTAAACAGTGACAATGCAAGTTAGGATAATGCTGCTTTGAAAACTGACCACAACCATTGATCAGGGGAGTAGTGAGTTGTGTAATGGGTAATGAGTGATTTGCTGTTTTGAGGGTTCCAAATGAATTGACAAGGCATTTGATGCAATTTTCATCCTTGTCAGCCATAGGTATATCAAGAACTGCTTTAAAGTAAGAACATATAAAAAAAAAAGAAGAAGAACATATGAGTAACACAGTTTTAGTGTTTGTCTTATTTCCCAAGCAAGTGTTCTTTTTGGTACTTCAATTGAAATCCAGCCCTTTTCTACTATAAAACAGGGTTTATTGAAGGAAATTGAATAAGTAAAAAAAATTTATTATCCAAATAGCTTATGAACTGTCCTTAGAGGCTGGGTAGTGACTGCCTTAGTCCATTGCTTCCTTTGAATGCATAGCCTTGTGTGAACAGGCTATGGTCTGATGAGCTGGAAGCAGAAGATGATGGATAAATCAGACAGGTTGTGTTGATCTCAAGAAACAAAAACAACACATTAAATTTTGCCAAAAGGAAATTTTTTGTAAGGCTGGAGAAGCAAGCTTAATGGCAACATGCACTGGGTGTAGTGCTTAATATGTGAAAAGAACTAGAACAGCAGCACTAGGGTGTCTCATTCAATCTTCACCATAATCCTAGGAGATATGTTATTAATGTTCTTGTTTTACAGCTAAAGAAATAGAACTAAGCAAGTTGCCCAAGGTTACACAGGTAGTACAGCACAATCCTCAGTATAAGCACCAGGGCTCTGGGCAACTGTGTATAATTGCATATTCAATGAACTTTCCTGAGGAGGAGCTAAACCAAGTGCACACCAGCCATTTTTAAGCCATTGAAGTTCTCTCCTTAGGATTTGAAGCTTCACAAGAAACACCTACTGACCTAATTTGGCTCTCAGTTGATGAGTACAACAAACTTTGAAAGGATTCCTATGGCAGCACAGACAAAATGAGAAATGGATAATTCAAAAAGGAAATGGAAAGTGTTAGGAAGGGGAATGAAATAAAAATCTAAAATGGCACAACATAAGCATAAGGAAATGTGTTCTTTAGAACTTTGGAAACTGGGAAATTTAAGATCAAGGCAGAAAGGCAGAATTGACATATTGTTACAACCCACTTTCTAGTTTATTTATAGAACTTTTTTACAGGGGCTTTTTAAAAATTGATTTATCTACTTATCTGACTAGCAGAAAGAGTTAGAGAGACACAGACAGGTCTTCTACATACTAGTTTACTCCCTAAATGCAACAAATGGGACTGTGCCAGGCCAAATCTATTCCCACATGGTCGTCAGGACTTGGACCATCATTTGCTGCATTCTCTAGGTGCTTTAACAGGCAGCTTGATTGGAAATGAAGTAGCCATGATTTGAACCAGGACTCTGATATGGGATGCAGGTGTCCAAGATCCAGGTTGGCATTAAAATGCTCGTTCCTTTTTCTGTGTCTTCTGAGAAAGAGGTCACTGCGATACCTTGGAGGTCTCTTAGAAGAACACCTGTCCTGTTAATGAGCGGTCTGCCTGTATAAACTAATCACTTTCTTCAGTCCCCAATAACTAATACCATTGCCTTGGAGGGTAGGATTTCAACACGTGATTTTTGGAAGGATAAAAGCATTCAGACTACTGAGTGATCCTATAAAGTTCAAAACCCTTCTATAAGGGCCGGTGCCGTGGCTCACTTGGTTAATCCTCTGCCTGTGGTGCCAGCATCCCATATGGGCGCCGGTTCTAGTTCCGGTTGCTCCTCTTTCAGTCCAGCTGTCTGCTGTGGCCCAGGAGGGCAGTGGAGGATGACCCAAGTCCTTGGGCCCCTGCACTCACATGGGAGACCAGGAAGAAGCACGTGGCTCCTGGCTCTGGATCAGCGCAGCTCCAGAAGTAGCGGCCATTTGGGGAGTGAACCGACAGAAGAAAGACCTTTCTGTTTCTCATTCTCACCGTCTATAACTCTACCTGTCAAAGAAATTTTTAAAAAAACCTTCTTCCCACTCTTATATTTAACAGTGATCACTTTCCAGTTAAGTTTCAGCACTTAAGGAGAATTGTGTATTGATTACAGTATTCAACCAAAAGTATTAAGTAGAACAAACAAAAAAAAATACTAAGAGGGATAACATATCAAGTTGCTCATCAAATATAAGAGTGGGAATAAGAGAGGGAAGAGATGTGCAATTCGGGACATGCTCAAGCTGACTTACCTCAAACTGTAGAGTTAGAAACATACCAGGGGATTCCAATTCAATCCCATCAAGGTGGCATGTACCAATGCCATCTCACTAGTCCCAGTGATCAATTTCTGTTCACAATTGATCATAATGATAGGACTAAGAACCAAAGGGATCACATAAACAAGAATAGTGTCTGCAAATACTAGCTGATAGAATAAAAAAGGGAGAGAATGATCCAACATGGGAAGTGAGATACACAGCAGACCCATAGAATGGCAGATGTCCTAAACAGCACTCTGGCCTCAGAATCAGCCCTAAAGGCATTCTGATCTGGCTAAAAAGCCCATGAGAGTATTTTAGGCATGGAAAACCAAGACACTCTGGCAAAAAAAATACCTAAATGAAAGATCTCCGCGAGTGAGATCCCAGTGGAAAGAACAGGTCATCAAAGAAGGAGGTACCTTTCTCTGAAGGGAGGAGAGAACTTCCACTTTGACCATGGCCTTGTCTAAATATGATCAGAGTCGGTGAACTCAGGGGGCTTCCATAGCCTTGGCAGCTCATGACAAGAGCCTAGGGTGATTACTGAGGCCATCAACAAGAGTGACAATTTGTTAAGTCAACAACAGGAGTCACTGTGCACTTACTCCTCATGTAGGATCTTTGTCCTTAGTGTGCTGTACATTGAGATTTAATGCTATAACTAGTACTCAAACAGTATTTTTCACTTTATGTTTCTGTGTGGGAGCAAACTGTTGAAATCTTTACTTAATGTATGCTAAACTGATCTTCTGTATATAAAGAGAAATGAAAATGAATCTTGATGTGAATGGAAGGGGAGAGGGAGTGGGAAAGGGGAGGGTTGTGGTTTGGAGGGACGTTATGTGGGGGAAGCCATTGTAATCCATATTCTGTACTTTGGAAATTTATATTCATTAAATAAAAGTTTAAAAAGCTTCTATAGTGGAGGACTGATATAACTAAAAATCAAATCTCATCTCTTTCACAAGGAAAAGGTCAAGAAAATTATCGACTCTAGAGGAACCGAGAGGGGAAGGAAACTAACATCTCTAGAATGAGGAAGATGAGAGTAAACATAAAACAGAGATAGTTTCCTAAAGCATCTTCTGTGACTGCTCCCTGCTTTTAGGATGCATGCATGGTTTATAAAAGCTACCAGCTATAAATCATGCAGGACTAAACCTAGTCTGCAAGTTAGAGAGGTTCAGAATTAGCTTTCCAGATAATTTAAACATGTAAAAATTTGAACCACATTCAGTTGTATTCAAGAGGTGATTAATTTCCATTTTGTTTTAGTTCAGAAGTTGATGAATCCTTTAGAAAGGTGTATATACTTTTTTCCCAGTTTATGTTCTATGTTGTCCACATAAACTTCCTTTTATCCCATTCCATTTTTTCCTTTACAAAGGCTAAAATAAAAATCTCAGATGCACTGGACACATCTTGTCTAAATGAACCCCAGTACAAACTGCCATCTTGCTCTTGGATTTTTGTATGGGGCAGATTAGGTAAACATTTCTTCATCCCAGAACAAAGCTTTATCATGTTTGGGGTACACCAGGTGATTCCTTAGCACAGATATCATGAAACTTGGAGTATAACAGATATATTAGGTTACAGAATCACTACTCAAATTGATCTCTATGAGCTGTAAATCTGTTCTATATCTAACAAGATGAAATGTGTTTGGAATAAACTATTATATTTATTTACAAAGTCATTTGTTTTCCCTCATATACATTACATTTTTTGTATTCTCTATATACCACAAATCAAAGACAACTTGATATTTGTCTTTTTGGGGACTGAATTATTTCACTAAGCATAATGGTCTCCAATTGTATTTATTTTCTTTCAAAAGATAGGATTTCATTATTTTCTTTCAAAAGATAGGATTTCATTATTTTATTATTCACATATTCTTTGTCTCATCATCCAAATACACCCAGATTCCATATCTAAGGTATTATGAATTGAACTTCAGTAAACATGGGGGTACAGACGATTCTTTCATAGGCTGATTTCATTTCTTTTGGGTAAATTCCCAGGAGTATGTTTGTTGGGTCTTATGGTAGATCATTTTTGGATTTCTAAGGAATCTCCATACTGTCTTCTATAATTGTCATACTAGTTTTCATTCCCATCAGCAGTGTATTAGGGTACCAGTTCCCCCATATCCTCATCAGCATTTATTATTTTTGATTTTTCAGTGATAGCCATTGTAACTGGGATGAAGTGAAACCTCATTGTGATCTTGATTTGTATTTGATGGCAAGTGATTCTAAGCATCTTGTCATGTGCAACTTGGTCATTTGTATTTCATCTTTATAAAAATGCCTGCCTGTATCCTTTGCCAATTTCTTAACTGGATTATTTTGTTGTTGAGTTTCTTGAGTACTTTAAGTACTCTGAATATTAATCCTTTATCAGATGTGTAGTTTGCAAATATTTTCTCTCATTTTATCATGTTATTGAGTATTTTGTTTGCTGTCCAGAATCTCATTAACTTAATGTAATCCCATTTGTCTTCCTTCTTATTTCCTGTGCTTCTATGGTATAATCTGAGGAAGTCTTTGCCTATATCAATGTCTTAACATGTTTCACCTATGTTTTCCTCTAGTAATTTGATGGTTTCAGTTTATATCCTTGACTCATTGTAAGTTGATATTTGTATAGTGTGTAAGGTAGGAATCTTGTTTCATACTTCCATATGGAGAGATCCAATTTACCCAATACCATTAGTTGAAGAGATTGTCCTTTCTTTGGGGATTAATTTTAATTCATTCATCAAAGATTAGTTGGTTGTAGATGCGTAGAGTAATTTCTGCATTTTCTAATTTGT
This sequence comes from Oryctolagus cuniculus, assembly GCF_964237555.1. Lineage (NCBI taxonomy): Eukaryota > Metazoa > Chordata > Mammalia > Lagomorpha > Leporidae > Oryctolagus > Oryctolagus cuniculus. The sequence continues at coordinate 96,038,151 of NC_091436.1, forward strand.
TACATTGGTCTACATGTCTATTTTTGTGCCAGTGTCAGGTTTTGTTTTTTTTTTAATTGTAACTGCTCTGTAGTATGTCTTGAAATCTGGTATTGTGATTCTTCTGGTTTTGTTTTTGTTGTCTAAGATTGCTTTAGCTTGGCTATTCAGGGTCTCTTGTTTTCCCCTATGAATTTTTGGGTCTTTTTTTTTTAAGATCTGAGAAGAATGTCTTCAAAGTAACTTTTAATTCCATGTAAGAATAACATTTTCACTATAAGAACCTCCTAGAAAGTAGACAAAATTGCCATCTGCTTTATAGTTTCAACTGAATGGCTCACCAACTCATGTAGACATCAAATCCAAAAGTCATGGATTGGTTATAGTTATAGGATTCAGGCTTGATCCAATTGTAGTTAGTAGAAGGTAGTCCTAATGGTGAATCCTTAGGTCATAGAGGGTATATGCCATTGGAAGATAGTTGTCATGAGAGGGCTAGTTGTATCAGCTTTTGCTCATGCAATTTTTCTCTCTGCTTTTTCATGCAGCATGTGGTCATTCCTCAACACATGTACATTTTTTTGACTGCTACTTCACTTTCTTTTTTTTTATTTAATGAGTGCATTTTTTTATTTTTTTAACTTTTATTTAATGAATAAAAATTGCCAAAGTACAGCTTATGGATTACAATGTCTTCCCCCGCAATGACTTCCCTCTCACCGCAACCCTCCCCTTTCCCGCTCTCTCTCCCCTTCCATTCATATCAAGATTAATTTTCAATTAAATTTATATACAGAAGATCAATTTAGCATATATTAAGTAAAGATTTCAACAGTTTGCACCCACACAGAAACACAAAGTGTAAAATACTATTTGAATACTAGTTATAGCATTAATTCACATTGTACAACACATTAAGGACAGAGATCCTACATGAGGAGTAAGTGCACAGTGACTCCTGTTGTTGACTTAACAATTGGACACTCTTGTTTATGGTGTCAGGAATCACCCTAGGCTCTTGTTGTGAGTTGTCAAGGTTATGGAAGCCATTTGAGTTCGCCGACTTCGATCTTAGTTAGACAAGGTCATAGTCAAAGTAGAAGTTCTCTCCTCCCTTCTGAGAAAGGTACCTCCTTCTTTGATGGCCTGTTCTCTCCACTGGAATCTCAATCACAGAGATCTTTCATTTAGGTCATTTCATTTTTTTTTTTCCCAGAGTGTCTTGGCTTTCCATGTCTGAAATACTCTCATGGGCTTTTCAGCTGGATCCGCATGCCTTAAGGGCTGATTCTGAGGCCAGAGTGCTGTTTAGGACATCTGCCATTCTATGAGTCTGCTGTGTATCCCGCTTCCCAAGTTGGATTGTTCTCTCCCTTTTTAATTCTATCAGTTAGTATTAGCAGACACTAGTTTTGTTTATGTGATCCCTTTGACTCTTAGTCCTATCATTATGATCAATTGTGAACTGAAACTGATCACTTGGCCTAGTGAGATGCCACCTTGATGGGATTGAATTGGAATCCCCTGGCATGTTTCTACCTCTACCATCTGGGGCAAGTCAGCTTGAGCATGTCCCAAATTGTACATCTTCTCCCTCTCTTATTCCCACTCTTATATTTAACAGGGATCACTTTTCAGTTACGTTTCAACACTTAAGAATAATTGTCTATTAATTACAGAGTTCAACCACCAGTATTTAGTAGAACAAAAAAAAATTCTAAAAGGCATAAAGTATTAAGTTGTTCATCAACAGCCAGGGCAAGGGCTGATCAAGTCACTGTTTCTCATAGTGTCCATTTCACTTCAACAGGTTTCCCCTTTGGTGCTTGGTTAGTTGTCTCTGATCAGGGAGAAAATATGATATTTGTCCCTTTGGGATTGGCTTATTTCATTCAGCATGATGTGTTCCAGATTCCTCCATTTTGTTGCAAGTGACCGGATTTCATTTTTTTACTGCTGTGTAGTATTCTATAGAGTACATGTCCCATAATTTCTTTATCCAGTATACTGTTGATGGGCATTTGGGTTGATTCCAGGTCTTAGCTATTATGAATTGAGCTGCAATAAACATTAATTTGCAGACCGCTTTTTTGTTTGCAATTTAATTTCCTTTGGGTAAATTCCAAGGAGTGGGATGGCTGGGTTGTATGGTAGGGTCATATTCAGGTTTCTGAGGAATCTCCAGACTGACTTCCATAGTGGCTTAGATACAACTTTAGGAATATAGTGGTTCTTTCCCCCATACCCTCTCCCTCCCTAACTCCCATCCCTCCTTCCTCTCCCCCTCCCATCCCCTTCTTCATTATGGCTCATTTTTAGTTTAATTTTGTATACAGAAGACAAACTCAATGTTAGATTTCAACAGTTTGAACACACATACAGCATATAAAGTACAGTTTGAGAACAAGATTTGCAGTTCATTCTCATAGTACAACTCATTGAGGATGGGGTCCTACATGGGGAGTAAGTACACAGTGACCTCTGTTGTTCCTCTAATAAATAACACACTTATTTCTGATGTCAGTGATCACCTGAGGCTCTTTGCATGGGCTATCAAGGTTATGGAATCCTTTTGTGACCATAGACTCCATCAGAATTTGGACATGGCCATTAGCAAAGTGGGTGTTTGCTCCTCTTTTCAGAGAAAAGTACATCCTTTTTGATAGCCATTTCTTTCCACTGAGGTCTCAGAGAGATGCTCTGTGTAGGATATTTTTTGCTACAGTCTTGGATTTCCATGCCTGAAATGCTCTCACAGGCCTTTAAGCCAGACTTAGAGCCTTAAGTATTGATTCTGAGGTCACAGTGTTATTTACAGCAAGTGTCATTCTAGGAGTCTGCTCTGTGGACTGTTTCCCATATTGGACTTTCCTTCCTTTTTAATTCTATTATTATTACTAGGCACTTTATATTATTTATATAATCACTTAAACCTATCTACATGTTGACTTTAACATTTAATATGATTATTTTAAAAGTTAAGAGGGCATTTACACCAACAATTTCTATGGGTTTGGAGTCCCATGACATGTTTTTAGGCTGTACCTTTAGAAGTTAAGTCTGTGGAATTGTATGCAGAACTATACTGCTTTACAGTTACAGACTACTTCCTCCCACTCTTATTCCCCCTCCTATTTTTAACTGGGATCTTTTTCTAATTGATTCAATATGCATATGATTAACTAGATATTACGTAAAGAGTTCAACATACAGTATGAAGAGGAGAAAAGAAAAAAAAAAGAAAAAAAGATATACAAATAAAAAGTAACAATGATAAACTGTCCCTTGATAGGTCAAGGACTATTAAACTCAATGATTCTAAAAGTGTCAATTTCTCTTCTATAGCTTTCATGTTAACAGCACTCCCAAATCAGGGAGAACATATGGTGTTTGGCTCTTTGGAACTGGGTTATTTCACTAAGTATGATGTTTTCTAGCTTGCTCCATTTTGTTGCAAATGACTGGATTTCATCCTTTTTTACTGGTATGTAGTATTCCATATTGTACATATCTCACAACTTCTTTATCCAGTCTTCAGTTGATGGGCATTTAGGTTATTTCCATCTCTTAGCTGTTGTAAATTGAGCTGCAATAAACATGGAGGTGTAGATAGCTCTTTTGTTTACTGACTTCATTTCGCTTGGGTAAATTCCAAGAAGTGGGATGGCTGGGTCATATGGTAGGTCTATATTCAGATTTTTGAAGTATCTCCATACTGTTTTCCATAGTGGCTTTACAAGTTTGCATTCCCACCAACAGTGAGTTAGGGTGCCCTTTTCCCCCACATCCTCTCCAGCATTTTTTGCTTGATTATTTCCATATGAAGGTCATTCTAACTGGGGTGAGGTGAAACCTCATTGTGGTTTTGATTTGCATTTCCCTGGTGGCTAGAGATCCTGAACATTTTTTCATGTGTCTGTTGGCCATTTGGATTTCCTCTTTTGAAAAATGTCTGTTTATGTTCTTGGCCCTTCTCTTAACTAGGTTGTTTGTTTTGCAACTGTGGATTTTCTTGATCTCTTTGTAGATTCTGGTTATTAATCCTTTATCAGTTGCATAGTTTGTAAATAATTTCTCCCATTTTGTTGGTTGCCTCTTCTCTTTCATGTTTATTTTGTTTTATGGAAGCTTATCAATTTGAAGTAATATTATTTCTTCATTTTGGCTTTGACTATCTTTGCCTGTGGGGTCTTTCCAGGAATTCTTGGCCTGTGCCAATGTCTTGCAGGGTTTCCCCAATATTATCAATTAATTTGATGATGTCGTGGCATAGATTTAGATCTTTAATCCATGTTGAGTGGATTTTTGTATAGGGTATAAGGTAGGGGTTTTGCTTCAGACATCTACATGTGGACATCCAGTTTTCCCAGCCCCATTTGTTGAAGAGACTGTCCCTGCTCCAGGGATTGGTTTTAGCTCCTTGATCAAATATAAGTTGGTTATAGATGTTTCTATTGATTTCCAGGGTTTCTATTTTATTCCATTGGTCTATCCATCTGTTTCTGTACCAGTACCAGGTTGTTTTGATTATAACTTCCTTGCAGTATGTCTTGAAGTCTAGTATTGTGATGCCTTCAGCTTTGTTTATGTTGTATAAGATTGCTTTAGCTATTTGAGGTCTCCTGTTTCTCTATATGAATTTTAGCATCATTTTTTTCTAGATCTGAGAAGAATGTCTTTGGTATTTTTATTAGTTTAGCATTGAATCTGTAAATTACATTCAGAAGAGTGGACATTTTAATGATATTGATTTTTCCAATCCATGAACATGACATATTTTTCCATTTCTTGTATCCTCTATTTCTTTCTTTAACATTTTATAAATCTCAAAGATCTCATCATAGAGATCTTTGACATCCTTGATTAAATTTATTCCAAGGTACTTGATTGTTTTTGTGGCTATTTTGAATGGGATTGATCTTAGAAATTCTTTCCCAGCCATGGTATTGTCTGTGTGTACAGAGGCTGTTGATTTCTGTACATTGATTTTGTATCCTGCTACTTTACCAAAATCTTCTATGAATTCTGATAGTCTGTTAGTGAAATCTTTTGGATCCCCTATATATAGAATCATATCATCTGCAAGTAGGGATAGTTTGACTTCCTCCTTACCAATTTGTATCCTTTTGATTTCTTTGTCTTGCCTAATGGCTCTGGCTAAAACTCCTAGGACTATATTGAATAGCAATGGTGAGAGTGGGCAACCCTGTATGGTATCAGATTTCAGTGGAAATGCCTCCAAGTTTTCCACATTCAATATGATGCTGGCAATGTGGCCGGCACTGTGGCACAGTGGATTAACGCCCTGGCCTGAGGCACCGGCATTCCACATGGGCACCGGTTCCTGACCCAGCTGCTCCACTACTGATTCAGCTCTCTGCTATGGCTTGGGAAAGCAGTGAAGGATGGCCCAAATCCTTGGGCCCCAGCACCCATGTGGGAGTCATGGAGAAAGCTCCTGGCTTCAGATCGGCGCAGCTCTGGCTGTTATGTCCAATTGGGGAGTGAACCATCAGATGGAAGACCTTTCTCTCTCTCTCTTTCTCTCTCTCTCTCTCTCTCTCTCTCTGCATCTCCTCTCTCTGTAACTCTGATTTTCAAATAAATAACTAAATCTTTTTTTTAAAAAAGTGGCACACTGCTGCCCACACTTGAAAATGTAAACAATCAGGGGCCAGCACTGTGGTGCAGTGGGTTAAAGCCCTAGCCTGAAATGCCGGCATCCCATATGGGCTCCGGTTCTAGTTCCAGCTGCTCCTCTTCCAATCTAGCTCTCTGCTATGTCCAAGGGTAGCAGTAGAAGATGGCCCATGTCCTTAGGCCTCTGCACCCATGTGGGAGACCCAGAAGAAGCTCCTGGCTTTGGATCCGTACAGCTCTGGCTGTTGTGGCCATCTGGGGACTTAATTAGTGGATGGAAGACCTCTCTTTATGTCTCTACCTCTCTCTGTAATTCTATCAAATAAATAAAATAAATCTTTTTTTAAAACGTAAACAATCAATATAGCCTCTCCCCATCAGCTGCAGCTCCCACTGGGGGGAGGGGGAAAACACCGAGGGACCATGGCATGTTCAACCTCTCTGCCCGTCCCCTAGAATTTCTCCTTCTTCCCACTTAGAGCTCCAAGTGCTGTTCACCAAATTTCCCCACTCATCTGTGTCTGCATCTCTGTGGGCTCGCAACCTCTCACCTGGTTCGCTGAGGGAGCAGTGGCTGTCTCCTTGCTGGGTTCGCACCATTCCCTTTCTGCACTTTGGGCACCTCTCTACTTTCCCCGGCATGGACCTGAGCAATCTCTGGTGAACTCCTGGGCCACTCCGCATGGACTATTCATGATTCCAACACCTGCTTTATCCCCTCTTCTCAGTGATTATCCATTTGTCCCTTTGCGACTCAGAACATCTCATGGCTATACCACCATCTTGCCGCCCTCTTCTCGCTACTCAATACATGTTATTTCATTGCCATCTTCCAGCCTCACTAGACACTGAATCAAGAACCTGCCTGATCTTTGGACTGTAGACTTTCTATACCATGAGACAAAATCAATCTTCTTTTCTCATTAGTGGCTAGGCTTAGTTTTTGTCACTACAACAAATACCTAACATACCATGTTGAGAGTTTTCAGACATTCAAAATGTTTCAACAGAGTTAGGTTGCCCAACCGTTATGACTTTTGAAAACAAAACTGATTTGCAAGTTCAATTTGCTTTCCAATGTTCATATTCATTGCCTCTACCTTAATTTTCAGGATTATGCACTTTTTGGAAAAACATCTTTAGTTCTTTTTAACTAGAGATGAGTCAACTGTAATGCTTTTCTCATGGTTCCCTCAATGTTCTGATTGCTCTACTGGTTTCCATCAAACTGTGAAACATAAATGCTCTTAGATCACTGTTTTTAAATGTTTCTGTTTTTCCTTCATGTTTATAAAAATTGATATTTGAAAATTTCCAGTAATGGTTTATAATGGCCTGAAGATTTTTTTCTATTCATTTTAAATATTAGATGGCATCTAAAACCATAGTCTTCTAAAAAAATGTAAATATCTCAGAACTTTTTCACTATAGAATTGTGGCACAGCAGGTTAAGCCATCACTTAGGATGTTTGCATCCTATATGAAAGTGCTTGGGATCACATCCTGATTCTGCTGCCAATCCAGCATTATGTTAATAAAATGGAGAAACAGCAGATGATGGACTGAGTACTTGGGTTCCTGCTACCCACGTGTGAGAACTGGATGTGAAATTGGAGATGACCCCTAAAATTTATACTAAAATGTGGCCCTTTAGAGCTCCCCAGAAGCGCCATTTGGGTTGCTACATATGTGCCGGAATTTGGGGTGCCATACGATTTCACCATATGCTTATTAATAAATCCCCAATATTAATAAGCCCAAGAGGGTTCTTGCCTAATATTTAGAGAAGAATTCTAAATACCAGCACAGATAAACGAAGCAGCATGGTACATTTAAGCTTTTATTTAGTGAGAAAGATGCATAGGAGAGTGAGAGCTTTATTAAGAGAGAGGTAAATCTGGGTTCATACCAAGCACCAGGAACCAGCCACGTGGAGGAGCATCTAGGCCAGGAAGCCTAGGGCCAGGACACACCATGTTCCAGGCTTTTAACCCACTTCCAAAGGGGAGTGGTTAATTAACCTGATTGGCTGGTGGGCACCAGGTATGACCAGGCAGGGGGATGAGGTCACACAGGGGCATTGGCAATAGCTAGTGAATATGTAAGTATTTTGTGTTGCTTATCCACATAGAGGATGCATCAGAACCACCTGAAATGTCCTGCAATCCTGTGCAAGCAGTTTGGAACTTTTAGGCTGGGATAGATCCTGGGAATTTGCATCCTAAAAATTTCCTCATATACATTGCAAAGAATACTGTGCTTCAATTAAGTACAAGAATTGTTTTAGGCTCTTAGAAGCATTTAAGCTACAGACCTCGTGTTTCGTTAGCTAAATTTAAGAGCATATTACTTTCTTTTTGGATGGGGAAAAGCATCCAGGGGGCTTGCTAAACAAGACTTTGACAAACTAGGTCCCCATAGGATCCTCCGAAAGAAGACAATTCAGGCATGAGCAGGAATGTTACCCCCCCCCCCAAAAGTAAATAAATAAATAACAATTAACTCAGGAGACAGGAGGAGACAGGATAAATTTGAAGAAGCAATATTAACAGGATATAAATGAAATTGATGGCCAAATATTCATTCATTCAATAAATATTTAGAGAGTAAACCTCATGAAAAGTGAGGCTTGAAATAAAATAGTTGTGGTGTGACTAGCAAGGTATGCACAGATTCAAATGATACCCAACTGGAAGTTAAAGAATAATTAAATATACAGAATAGTGCTAAATTGGTTTTGTGCAGCATGCAAGTCAGAGAGAAGTGAAGGATCACTTGAAATTCCTAGTCCGAGCCGTGGCCTATGTTGTAACACTAGTTTCCATTTTTGGATGTGACTTATAGGCACTGACCTTGCCCCTATCATATTCAGTCTCCCTTGGACTTTGCAATAGTATGATGAAATGGGTGTTATATCTCCTTTGCTGAAACTAGTACTATAAACCTCAGAGTTGAAATGCCCAGAGATAGTTATATAAGCACAGGTGGATAAGTGGTGTCTCATATCTTTCACAGAAATACATTCGTTTATTTTCTCTTCTTATTTTCTTTCCTCTTTAAGAAATCAGGAACTATACAATATACTGATTAATATTTCACTATTGCCAATGGGAAATGAAAAATTCCAATTAAAATCAAAATAAAAGTATTTTAAAATTATACTTGCTTTAGGTAAGACTGAATTTGATAAACAGTACCCATTTGAGATCAACTCTGATTTTGTTTAACATTGAACTTAAAACTTCATTAACATTGTTGATTCCTCTCAATTTGGTTGCATACTTGGGGGCAAAGTTATTTATTATAAAAGAATATCATGAAAGCTACTTATTATCAGGAGTTATGAAAACAAACAGAGCTATCTTATAAGGAAAAAATAAAATCTATTTTTTTCCCTTAATTTTCACTGAGAGCAGGGCAAAACATTTTTATATATCCCCAAGAAGAGCTCTTAGTCTGTCAGTTTCTTAAATCTCCAAAAACTGTTTTTCCATGAAAAATATTAAAAGTTGGAGACAGTAAAATCAACAAATTAAAGAGTAATACGAATAACAATAATGTCCAGTAAAAGTTCTGCTATGGTATTTTTCATTTTAATTTAAGGCATTATGCATTTAGACTAAGAATTTAATGAAAATTTCAAAGGAAAAAAGGAACTTTACTTAGAGCAAGAGAGAATTTAAACTTTAATGACGAACTTCCTAGAAGTCAGGCAGTACAGCCACAGGATGAATGCAATTATAAATAGGAAACCGCTAAACCGAAATATCATGCCAGGATGCTGTTCCCTAGCACTGAGGGAAGCATTGCTGATATTTGCTAACAAATTTAGTTAATAAATGATTTTGTTTGCAGAAAGAAAATCTTATCAAGTCTAGTTGAAACCTACACAAGGGTACTTCAAGAAGTTTGTGGGGAAGTGTGACGTGCATTTAGATACAGCATTTAAGATGCTGTTTGGGACACCACATCCCTGATCAAAGTTCCTGGGTTTGTGTCCCAACTCTGCTTCTGATTCTTTCGTCCTACTGACCTGTGTGCTGGGGAGCATCAGTTGATTACTAAGTACTTGGGTTCCTGACACTGATGTGTGAACCCCAGATTGAGTTTTAGATTCCTGATTTCAGCCTGAACCACACAGCTGTTCTGAGTATTTGGGGAGTGAACCAGTGGAAAATTTCTCTCTGTCCTTGACTCTGCTCTCTATGACTATGAAAGACAGATATATAAATAGCCTTGAACTCTAAGTAATGATACTGTCATAGTTTTTGTTAAGTGCATGGACAAGGACCAGCTAAAATGCATGTGCTTTTCATTCAAACATAACTCTATATCAGATTTCTATAAAAGGGTAAGACAATTTAATGTAGATACATATTGGTAAATAGATAGAAACATGCTGCCATTAGTGTTCAGAGATTGCAACAGGAAACTGTTGCCAAAGGGGAACCTGTGGAAGGTGTGTTGGGAGCTGGGTGAATGTCACACTTGCAGATAAAACCATAGGTAAGTACTCACTTTCTATGAGAATAAAAGACATACTACTAATAAGTAAGCAGCATGAATTTTTTGTAGAACAAAAGAATGCAATTTAAGTGAACAGATAATTATTTGCCTATATAGTTAACATTGATTCATACACACAGGGCATTTACAGTTATGGTTTGAGTCTTTATGATCCATTTATTCCTCAGTTACTCTTGTCTTGCTTTTACTATTATCAGTGAGAATTAGCGGCAGCAGAGTATTTTGGAAGCCCTTTGGAGCTATGCTGTGGCTTTTTCAATAGCCATCTTCCTACAGTGGAATGGATTGAATCCTGTCATTACTGCCTATTTCCACATCCACCACCATTTTTTGCAGCTTCTGAGCAGCCTCCAAGTTTGAGAAATGCTTGCTCTTTGTTTTCTTCCTCTTTGTTGCCCTTCCCTTTTCCTGACAGTGACCATTGAGTCTAATCACAAATATCCAACTCCTTGTCCTTCCAGGAACAAATAGAATTGGACTTTATTATTAATTTAATAAGCATGGTCATCCAACCTGCCTTAGCCAGTGACATCTTGACCAGCTATGTCTTGTGTCATTTCCGTGCTGTAGGTTTAGAGCCAGCATGTGATTTGCCACACTTACACTTTCCTCAGAGATCATGGAGTTATGTGTCAGTTTGATATCTGTTCATATGATATTTGAATTAGTGTGAAGAATAGACCTCTTACACGTCTGCCTTGGACATGAAGCATTAGGCCCCTGCAACTTTGAGGTTATCAGTGCAACATAATTTAACCTGTCCTCAGCGGCTTTATCCTTTAGACTGAGGTAGTTCTGTGCTGAACTGTGAATTGTTCTGCAAATATCTTTCAAAACTATTTTTCAAGTCCAAAACACTACTATTAACTAATGACTGGAAACAATTTTAAATCATTTTTTGCATGATAGGAACTCATATTTTTACTTTAAAATTTACCATATAAATTATGTTTCATTTGTCTAAATAACACAAATGATATCTCTATAGATATTAGATTTTTATAGCACTAGTGAAAGTAGTAATTAAAATTACTTAACACACCAAGAGTTCAGACGAATGTGTGCAAAGGCATAAAAAGGTCTCTGACTTAAGATTTTTCTCTTCAAACTATTATATGATCTTAATCTGTACATCATATCATCTGAAAAAAAAACAAAGGGAAGGGTATATAAATATTAAATATATCTCCCACCATTTTAAAGGTTTCAGCTTTTTTCATTAAACTGGTATCTGAGTTTAGTTTTAAAGTAGGATAATATAAAGGGACAAATGCTGCTATAAAATCTATAAAATCATTATATGAGCTTGATTGTAATCATTTTTAGTCATTTCAATTTTTGGTTGTCGGTTTTGCACATCTTTTCCAAGATTTAAGGAAAGAGCTGTCTTAGGTTGTAAATTGGAGAAAATGTGGCTTTAGCTTCCTCTTTTCTTGTTTAAGTCCTTTGCCCCATCCTCTGTCAATACCTCTCCCACCCTCAATGATTATTCAATCCATAGGTCTAATACCAGTAATCAACACCTTTGTAGAAAGTCAGTAGTTTTCCTTTTCTCAAGAATACACACATTTCAAATTTGTGATGATTTGAGACTTACATATATATGCCGAAAAACAATTTATGACACCAGATGGGAGTGAGGCTTTAGAGAAAATCCTACCTTACAATTTAAATTTAGATGAATCAAGAGAAAGAATCAGATATACAGCTTTATTTGTACTTCGACTGACTTTCCAACCTTTTAGCTTTTTTGCATTACACAGTGGCACTGTGTGGAATTTCTAGTAATTCAAATAGAAACTCCTTCTGGCTTCACATGACTGAACATTAGATTAAAATTAGAGAAACTGAACTACCAGGCAACTCCTCCCAGCTCCATATGGAACATCTGCTGAGGCAAGCTTTTAGAAGTCAGGTAGAATTGAAATGTCATGCTCTGGGGTAAATATACACAACACAAAATTAAATAATGAACATAAAAGGCAGAACTCATAAGCTGTGGACTATGTGTGAGCTGGTTGCTTAGTGGCTTAAAAATGGGGGTTTAGGAGCCAGTAAAAATAAGTATTGGATTTATTTGCTACATTATATTAAGGGAATAGATGATGGTACTAACTTTAGAAGCAGTAAAATTGCAGAGAACCTAAAGGTTCTTAAGAGCTAATAATGTTACATTACATTTTGGGCCAACATCAGTATTTATATCCCCAAACTTTGTTTTATAATTGAGAGCACGATAGGTTGACTTTAGGACGAATACTTTTAATGCCTTCCTCTATTACAGGTTAACTGGCCAATCACCGTTAATATAATAAAGTTTGCTGTTAAATTTATTATGGTCCATTTCCCCAAGTAACAATAGGTACTTTTTTTAAATATTCAAAATTATTTTAAAAATACATTTGCAATTATTTAAATTTACTACTGAAACATTCTGAGTTTGATTTTATCCATTCAGTACAAAATGTTGTCTATAAAAATGACATTCCAATGCTTGTACTAGAGGTGCATAGAAAAGCAAACAAAAAGGTATTAAAGAAAAGGATTCTGAAGATTTGTGTTTTATCTGTGTTGCAGTTATACCATATGTTGAAATTCACACAGCTCATTGATTTCAGCAAGAGATAAAACATGAATAAAAATGTAAAAGATCATAGAGATGTTAGCAACTTGATGGATAACAAAATCCTGTTTTCATAAATAGCCACATCAGAAGACTTCATATCAAATATATGCTTTAATAAAAATACTCATACATATTGATGCAGAAATTCATATATTTGACTCAGAGGCCTGTTCAGTGATTTGTGCAAGGATTAGAATTAACCAGTGGGAGAAGGCAGGTGCCTTTTCTATTGCTTGTTAAAAAACCATGGTGCTTGAACAACTAGATGAAATTTGGTTAACATTTCAGTCCTTAAGGATTAAACTGTTCGATCCTGACACATTTGGTAGGATGCACCTTCAGCTAACATTTTAGAATACATTTCTGAATCCAGGTTAATTAAATTCAAATCCATGAAAGGAATGGAGAAATTAAAAAGAACAAGAATTGCACTATTGAAGCAGAGGCCAAAGTGTTGTGCCATAATAGGGTATAATTTTAAAGAGAAATGTGTACTAAGAAGAAATACAGAAAATTAAGCACATTCATCTAAGATTATCGGGAAAAAAAAACATGGAGTCAGTGACCAAAAAATGTTGAGGTTATAGTTGCAGGCTATATGATTAATCTCCTGTGCTCATGAAACATTCTAGGTTTGAAATTCAAAATCAAGTTTAGACAGGGACTTGGTTCTCCAACAACTTATAGAACAAAGAAATTACAAAGCATGATAAAACTTCAAATCATATGAGCTTATGTTTTAGAATCTTGAAAGTTACAACTTTTATGCATAGAACACTTATTGTACATGATAATTTGTATAGCTATTAGGAATTAGCTGTAATAAGCAATTATCCCAAATTGGATCCATCAGTTTTAGTTAAATTTGTACTTCACTCAGAATTTATAACTCTGCTGCAAAGTGTTACTTTTTAGTTCTATAAAATGGAAAGCAGATAAAATTGGGAAAATATAAAGTACTTATTAAATTTACTTGGCTGATTCTTTAATGAATTTAATGAGCCAAGGAATTTATATGATGTGTTAGATGTGATTCTAAAGTGAATTTTTGCAGACTTATTCTAAATCAGTGATCACATTTTAGCAAGCAGTTCTTTCGATAGATATAACCTAAACAAATTAAACATCAAAGATGACAACTTTATCATTTACCTAAGCTATTTATCAGCAGTAACCTTAGATTCCATCTGTAACAGTATAGAAAGGTAAGCTAAGGTAAGCTAAGACTGTGTCTCTCCATAGACATCAAGAAAGCTTACCTTTCTATACTGTTACAGATGGAATAAGACTTTGTGCATAAACTCCAAAGTCCTACACTAATAGTTAATGGATTAATGCTAATACTTGGTAGATTAGGGTGGAGTCTTGATTGAAGATGGTGTCTGAGGTGGGAGCTTTCGAGAAGTACTTGGGTTGGATTATATTGCTAGGGTAGAGCCAATGGTTAAACATGATGGCAGTATAAAGAGAGACAACATACAGGTTAGGTAAAGAGTGTGCTCCCTGTGTTTTTCTCTGCTTGCCGGCTCAACATGTGATCATCTCTCAGCCATCCTCTAGCCTCACCAAAACCAGTGGGGCCACCTGATCTTGAACTGCAGAATTCCATGCTGTAAGCCAATATAAAACTTTTCTTGCTAAGAAGATACTCTCAAATATCTTTATTAAAGTGACTAAAAGCTAATACGTATACATTACTCTTTTAGCAGGATTTTTTAAAAATTTATTTTTGAGGTAGACAGCAGAAAGAGGTCCCATCTCCTGACCTACTTCCAGAATGCAAAGCACCTGGGGCTGAGTTGAGTCAAAGCCAGGAAATGGAAAATCAATCAAGGTCATTCTGGTAGGCAGCAGAGACCCAATCACTTGAGTCCTAACTGCTACTTCTAGGGTCTACATTAGCTGGAAGCTGGAGTCAGGAGCTGAAGCAAGGCATTGAACCCAGTTACTCCAGTATAGGATGTGGGCATCTTAACTACCAAGACAAAAACTTGCCCTTAGCACAACTTTTGTTACTTTTCATGTTAGCATCGATACAAACCTGTTCTGATTGCTTTCTCCATTACAACTCAATGTTTCTCCTTAGTCACTTTCTTTTAATTTAGGCTCCCTCTCTTTCGCTTTGTTTTATTGTTATTATTATAACCATTGAGTACTGTGACCACATTCTTTGACACATACACACACAAAAAATCCCATATTCTGTCTAAGAGTTGAAAACATGTCCAGACTAACAACTGCACATTGATTTTATAGAAACTATATTCATAACTTCCAGGATCTATACACTGTATTATATCCAGATAATAGAACAATATTCAGTGCTAAAAAGCAATGTGCTAATAAGTCATGACAGATATGAAGGAATGTTGAATGTATATTGCTAAATAAATTATTCTGCAAAGGCTACATACCATATGATTTTGACTATGTGACATTCTGGAAAAGGAAAAACGATAGTAAGTCCCACCTTATCTACAGCTAGTACCCATATTTTAAGACCTCAGTAGATGCTCTGAAGCCATAGCTAGTACCAAATCCTATACAATTATTTTTTAGTAGCCATAAGGGATTGATTCTAGAACACCCTTGCCCTCGATACCCAAATCCATGATTGCACAAGTGTGTTATATGGAACTGAATTATATATATGTAAAATGAATATATAATGTATGCATGTGCATCATATTTGCATGTAACTTGTATTCATCCTCCTGTATACTTTACATCATCTCTGGACTACCTATAATATCTAATACATAATAACTACCATGTCAATAATTGTTATTAGTGGTACAATTAAAAGAAAATATACACATGCTCAGTACAATTTTTCTGAAAATTTTTATCTACTGTTGAATCTACAGATGTAGAACTTGAGGATATAGAAGGCCTAATGTGTATACAGCTGGATTCACCAAACCAAAGATCAAAATATTCTAAAAACAAATTGTATCTGTACTGAATGTGTAGTGACTCTTATTATTCTTTAGGCTATATAGCATAACTATTTGCATATCATTACATTGTCTTAGGCATTCATAAGTAATCAAGATATTTAAAGTATGCAAGGGATGTGAGTAGTTCATATGCAAGTACTATGTGATCTCACATAGGAGACCTGAGTCTCCATAGATTCTGGTATCTGGTGGAAGAACTAAAAACCAATTCCCTGACGATAATGAGAGATGAATACACTGTGATTTTTTTCCTATGTATCTACATATTTGAGAAAGTTTAATTTGTAAATTAGGTATAGTAAGAAATTAATAACTCATAACTAAACAGAACAATTATAACAACATACTCCTTCATCTCCTTCAAAATATCTTGTTGTACGAACCCCCTTCTGGTGTGGCAGTATGAGAGATATAGTGCCTGAGTGGCAAGATGAACTGAGGTGAATAATGTAAGCTGCTGATGTAGCATTAAGCTACTATTGACTTTCTTTCAACACATTTGAAGGAGAATCATCTGCTTTATTTCAGAACTGGACAGAGTGAATTTTATCGCACTGCTCAGAATGGTATGCAATTAATGATTCATTTATTTCTGGAATATTCCATTTAATATTTTCATACTGCAGTTAACCACAGGTAGTGGAGTAGCTGTGGCTACTATGCAGAGACAGCAAAAAGAGCAGTGGTTGTTAAAGCTTAGGTGTGGGAAAGAGGTTTGAATGGGATTAACACAGAGGAATTTCATGGCAGCGAAAGTATTCTGTACACTGTAGTAGTGAATACATGTCATTCTATATTTGTATAAACCCATAGAATGTACAACACAAACACCTAGCGTGAACTGTAATGTAAACTATGCACTTTGGGTCATTATGCTATGTTGGTGTATTTTCATCAACTATTCAAATGACCTGTGTTGGAGAATATTGATGAGAGATGATGTATACACATGTGTAGGGATAAAACTAAATGGGAAAATTCTGTAGCTTCCTCCCAATTTTGCTGTAAAAGTGCTTTTAAATAATTAGATCTTTGAAAACATCATAGAGTAGGAGCTGGTATTGTGGTTATAGAGTAAAGCCACTGCCTGTGATGGTGGAACCCCAGATGGGCACCAGTTCTTGTCCCAGTTGCTCCACTTAGAATCCAGCTCCCTGCTAATGCCCTGGGAAAAGCAGTAGAAGATGGCTCAAATTCTTGGGCCCCTGTACCCATGCTGGGGACAAGGATGAGGCTACTGACTCCTTGTTTCAGCCTGGCCCAAATCCTCTCTATATTGATCACCTGGAATATGAACTAGCAGATGGAAGATCCCTCTCTTTCTCTGTCTCTCCCATTCTCTCTGTAAGGCTGACTTTCAAATAAGTAAAAGTTGTTGAAAATCCTAGAGTCCTCTCTTTCTTCTATAAGCAACTGAATCACCTATAACCAAGGGACCTCTGATTCCTTTTAGAAGAGAATAACATTAAAGGCCAAAATATGACTCAAAAGAACAATATTTGCCTGCTTCACATGAATCCTGGAAGTGGCAAGTTGTTCTGTAAGATATGTATGGTGTCATTTTCTGAAATATCAATTTCTTCAACTCACAAATAGTTTCTTATGCAACAAGACCTGTGGAAAATCTGTATTTGGGTTTGGTTTCATATAGAAAAAGTGGAAAGATATGAAGCCAGAATATAAGTGATTAAAAATTAGGTAACATGGCCAGCGCCACAGCTCAATAGGCTAATCCTCCACCTAGTGGTGCCGGCACACCGGTTCTTGTCCCGGTCGGGGCGCCGGATTCTGTCCCGGTTGCCCCTCTTCCAGGCCAGCTCTCTGCTGTGGCCCGGGAAGACAGTGGAGGATGGCGCAAGTGCTTGGGCCCTGCACCCCATGGGACACCAGGAGAAGCACCTGGCTCCTGCCATCGGATCAGCGCGGTGTGCCGGCCACGGTGGCCATTGGAGGGTGAACCAACAGCAAAGGAAGACCTTTCTCTCTGTCTCTCTCTCTCACTGTCCACTCTGCCTGTCAAAAAAAAAAAATAGGTAACATGAGAAATTGAACAAAAAAGAATTAAAGGAGAGTGAGTTAATTATTGCTGTCTCATTTGAAATTTAAAACCATTTTGTATTAAAATCATGTAATTACAATTGTGTCAGATAAGATTTCCTTTTAGCTACATATTCTAGGGCATTTCTCCATTTTTTCATAAAGAAAACCATCATGACTTTCTTGGATATCTGAGTGGCTTCTCAAAAATTAATAGCTTTGTTGGTTGGAAGCTTCAGCTCTGATGTTAGACATAAACTAATTAAAATTTCATGGAGCTACATGATCTTATCAGTTTCTTCATCTGTGAAATAAAGATAAAAATAACAATCTCTTGCAATTATAAATATAAGTGTAGGAGGTGGCACTGTGGTGTAGTGGGTGAAGCTAATGCCTGTAGTGCCGGCATCCCATATGGGTGCCTGTTCGAGTCCAGCTGCTCCATTTCGAATCCAGCTCTCTGCTATGACCTGGAAAAGCAGTGGAAGACAGCCCAAGTCCTTGGGTCCCTGCAGCTGCATGGGAGACCTGGAACAAGCTCCTGGCTCATAGTTTCGGATAGGTGCAGCTCCAACCATTGCGGCCAATTGGGGAAGAAACTGGTGGTTGGAGAACTTCTCTCTCTCTCTCTCTCTCTCTCTCTCTCTCTCTCTCTCTTTCTCTCTGCCTTTTCTTCTATCTCTGTGTAACTCTAACTTTCAAATAAATAAAAATGCATTTTAATAAATATAATATAAAAACATTCAATTAACATTGAAGGGATGATTCAATACATGTCACATTTGTTATATTATAAAGGGATGAGCAGAGTGTTTTGGGTTTGACACGTGCTGGCTCAATGCTGGGTTCTTGTATATCCAATATAATTTATCTTTTCGTATTTCAAAGAAATTTATCCCAGCAAAGTCTTGCCAAAAATTTAAAGCTTAAAAAATTTTTATTGGGAAGACAAAGTGTCAGAAAGGAGTCGGAAGAGAGAAAAGGAGATATTTTCTATCCACTGGTTCAATCCCCAAATGGCTGCAACAGCCACAGTAGGGCCAAGCTGAAGACAGAAGCCTGGAACTCCTGGGATTCCATCCAGTTCTCCAACATGGGTGACTGAAGCCCACTTAGGCCACTTTCTGCTGCTTTCCCAGGTGCTTTTACAAGGAACTGGTCAGAAATAGAGCAGCCAGGACATGAGTTGGTGCTTAGATGGGATTCTGGCATCACTTGTAGTAGCACCACTTACTGTAATACAAAGCCCACTGCAGTCTAAAGCTTAAATTGTGAACATGAAAAGCACTGAGGATTAATTAATATGTATTGGGAAGACAGTCAGGCTCTAAACTTTGCTTTTAATTGCCAAGTTTTAAGTTGTATAACTTTAGATAAATTATTAAGCCTTACTGAGGCTCAGTTTGCTACTAGAAAATATGAAGTAATAATATCTGTAATTGAGTGAAATGGGCAGGCCTTATTATATGGTAATAAGTACCATATAATACTGTAGTGGTTGTTCAGCTTAATAACACTTTATTTTTTTATTTTTTTAACTTTTATTTAATGAATATAAATTTCCAAAGTACAGCTTATGGATTATGATGGCTTCCCCCCCATAACTTCCCTCCCACCCACAACCCTCCCCTTTCCCACTCCCTCTTCCCTTCCATTCACATCAAGATTCATTTCCAATTCTCTTTATATACAGAAGATCAGTTTAGCATATATTAAGTAAAGATTCCAACAGTTTGCACCCACATAGGAACACTTACTTTCTTAAAAATTTCATTTAATATATACAAATTTCATGCATTTCATATATACAGAATTAGGGACAAAGTGATATTTTCCATCCTAGTCTCCCTCCATCCTACTCTCACTCCCACCCACATTCCTACCATTCTTCATCTTTCCTCTCCTATTCCCTCTCTTAATTTTTAGAAAAACATATTTTAATTTATACTCAAAAGATTAACTCTACACTAAGTAAAGAGTTAAACAGAAAAAAGTGTTGTGCCTCAACAGTAGAGACAAGGACTGTAAACAATCATGGAATCTCAATATCAATTTCATACCTATATGTTATATTTTAGTTACTTTATTGATTACTACAAATCAGGAAAAATTTATGGTATCAGTCACTGTGGAACTGGCTTATTTTAATAAATATTATTTGCAGTTTCATCCATTTTGCAAAAACAGGATTTCAATATTTCTATGGCTGAGTAGTATTCCACTCTATCTATCTATCTATCTATCTATCTATCTATCTATCTATCTATCTAATTTCTTTATCCAGTCATCAGTTGGTAGACATCTGGATTGATTACATAGCTTAGCTATTGTGGATTGAGCTGCAATGAATATGGACATACAGATAGCTCTTTCATATGTTGATTCCATTTCCCTTGGATAAATTCCCAGAAGTGGGATTTCTGGGTCATATGATCTTTTTTTAAATTTCTTAGGCATCTCCATACTCTTCTCCACAGTGACTGTACCAGTTTACATTCCCAACAACAATAGATTAGGGTATCTTTTTCCCAAAATCCTGGCCAGTATTTATTTTTAAAGTTTTATTTAATAAATATAAATTTAGGAAGTACAACTTTTGGATTATAGTGGTTTTCCCCCCATAACTACCCTCCCATCTCCTATTCCCTCTCCCATCCCATTCCTCATTAAGATTTTTTTAATTATGTATAGAAGATCAATTTAGTATATAGTAAGTAAAGATTTCAACAGATTGTACCCACACAGACACACCAGTATTTATTTTTTAATGATTTCAGAATGAGAGTCATTGTATCTGGAGTAAGATGAAAACTCATTGAGTTTTGATTTGCATGTCTCTAATGGCTAGTAATTCTGAGCATTTTTTCATGTGCCTGTAGGCCATTTGACATTCCTCTTTAGAGAAATTCCCATGCAATTCTTTAACCCATTTCTTAACTGTATTGTTTATCTTTTTGTTGTTGTGTTCTTTGAGCTCTTTATAGATTCTGAATATTAATCTTTAATGGTTATGTAGTTGCAAATATTTTTTCCCAATCTGTTGGTTGCCTTTTCACTTTGCTGAGTGTTTCTTTTGCAGTGCGGAAGATTCTCAGCTTGATGTAAACTCATTTGTCAATTTTGGCTTTGATTTTCTTGCTTCTATGGTCTTTTCCAAGAAATCTTTGCATATGACAATGTGTTGTAGACTTTCCCTGTTGTCTAGTAATTTAATGGTATTGGGTCATAGATTTATGTCCTTCATCCATTTGGAGTTGACTTTTTTTTTTTTTTTTTTTTTAACTTTTATTTAATGCATATAAATTTCCAAAGTACGACTTATGGATTACAATGGCTTTCCCCCCATACCGTCCCTCCCACCCACAACCCTCCCCTTTCCCACTCCCTCTCCCCTTCCATTCACATCAAGATTCATTTTCGATTATCTTAATATACAGAAGATCAGCTTAGTATACATTAAGTATGGATTTCAACAGTTTGCTCCCACACAGAAACATAAAGTGAAAAATAATAGATGATTTTTTAAAATGATGATGAAATCAGAGCAGACCTATTGTCATGTTTAATCCCAGTGAGAGTCAAGTTGGGAATTGATAATTTCTTTTTTTTTTTTTTTTTTTTTTTTTTTTTTTTTTTTTTACAGAGGATCAGTTTAGTATGCATTAAGTAAGGATTTCAACAGTTTGCACCCCCATAGAAACACAAAGTAAAATATATTGTTTGAGTACTCGTTATAGCATTAAATCTCAATGTACTGCACATTAAGGATAGAGATCCTACATGAGGAGTAAGTGCACAGTGACTCCTGTTGTTGACTTTACCAATTGACACTCCTGTCTATGGCATCAGTAATCTCCCTATGCTCCAGTCATGAGTTTCCAAGGCTATGGAAGCCCTCTGAGTTCTCCGACTCTTATCTTGTTTAGACAAGGTCATAGTCAAAGTGGAGGTTCTCTCCTCCCTTCAGAGAAAGGTACCTCCTTCTTTGAAGACCTGTTCTTTCCACTGGGATCTCACTCGCAGAGATCTTTTGCCAGAGTGTCTTGGCTTTCCATGCCTGAAATACTCTCATGAGCTTTTCAGCCAGTGGAGTTGACTTTTGTGCAAGGTAGGGATCTTGTTTCATACTGCTGCATGAGAAGATCAAGTTTTCCCAGCACCATTTGTTGAAGAGAGATGGTCTTTTCTCAAAGGATCAATTTTAACTCCTTTGCCAAAAGTAAGTTGTTTGGAGTTGCATGGCTTCATTTTTAGAGTTTCTATTCTGTTACATTGGTATACGTATCTATTTTGTTCAGTATTAGAATATTTTCATTACAACTGCATTGCAGTTAAGTCTTGAAATCTGATCTTGTGATGTCTCTGGCATTGTTTTAGTTGTATAAAACTGATTTAGCATATTTTTTCTAGATCTGAAAAGTATGTCATTGGTATTTTGATTAACTCATAATGAATCTGTGAGTTGCTTTTTGTAGTATGAACATTTTGGTAATATTAATTCTTCAACCACGAACATGGAAGATTTTTTCATTTTTTTGTCTTCTATTTCTTAATGTTTTGTAATTTTCATCATATAGACCTTTCACCTCTTTGGTTAAATTTATTCAAAGGCATTGAATTTTTTATAGTGACCGTGAATGGGATTGATCTTACAAGTTCTTAGCCATGGCATTGTCTGTGTATACAAAAGCTATTGATTTTTTCTGTGTTAATTTTATATCCTGATACTTTACCAAATTCTTTTATGAGTTTTTATGAGTTCTTATAGTCTTAGTGGAGTCTTTCAGTTCCCCTATATATAAAATCATATCATCTGCAAATAGCAATAGTCTGACTTCCTATTTTGCAATTTGTATGCTTTTTATTTTTCTTGCCTAATGCCTCTGGCTAAAGCTTCCAAGACTATATTGTCTATCAATTGTATAAATGGCCAATCTTCTGTTTCCAGATCTTAGTAGGAATAATTCTTACTTTGCCCCATTCAATAGGATGCTGGATGTGGTTTTCTCATAAATTGCCTTGATTTTGTTGAGGAATTTCCCTTCTTTACCCAGTTTGCTAAAGGTTTTCATCATTAAGGGGTGTTGTATTTTATTAAATGCATTCTCTGCATATGTTGAGATAAACATATGGTTTTTGTCCTTCAGTTTGATAAGGTGAGGTATAACATTTATTGATTTGTGAATTTTGAACTTTGCCTGCATACTAGGGAAAATCTCACTTGGTCCAGGTATATGATCTTCCTGATGTGTTGTTGGATTCGATTAGCTAGCATCTTGTTGGGGATGTCCAAATCTATATTCTTCCAGGATATTGAACTATAGTTCTCTCTCTTGTTGTATCTTTCCTGGTTTAGGAATTAAGGTGATGCTGGCTTCATAGAAGGAATTTGGGAGGATTCTCTCCCTTTCAATTGTTTTGAGTAGCTTTAGAAGAATTGGAATTAGTACTTTTTTAAATGTCTGGTAGAATTCAGCACTGAAGCCATCTGGCCATGGGTTTTTCTTGGTTTGTACAGTCTTTTTTTAAGATTTATTTATTTTGAAAGCCAGAGTTACAGAGAGTGATGACAGGCAGAAGGTCTTCTATCTGATGGTTCACTTCCCAGTTGGCCACAACAGCTGGAGCTGTGCCGATCTGAAGTCATAGATTCTTCTGTGTCTCCTGTAGGGGCCCAAGGACTTGGGCCATTTTCTACTGCTTTCCCGGGCCATAGCAGAGAGCTGGACTAGAAGTGGAGCATCTGGGACTCAAATTGGTGCCCAAATGAGATGCCAACACTGTAGGCGGCAGCTTTACCCACTACGCCACAGCACTGGCCCCCAAGTTTGGATGGTCAATATTACTGATTCAATCTCCATCTTGGTGATTGGTCTGTTTAGGTTTGCTATGTCTTCATTACTCAATTTTGGTAAATTGTATGTGTCCAGGAATCTATACATTACTTCTCGATTTCACAATTTGTTGGTGTAAGGCACTTTGTAGTAATTTCTCAAGATTCATTTTTATTTCTGTGGTATCTATTGTTACATTTCCTTTTTCAGCTCTGATTTTACTGATTTCTGTTCTCCTTCCTCTTTTTGGATAATTGGGCCAATGGTGTATCAATTTTGTTTATTTTTTCACAAAAAATCTCTTTGTTCCACTGATCTTTGCATTTTTTGTTTCAATTTTGTTGTCTAATTTTAATTATATCTTCTAATTTTCAGTTTTGTTTGGTGTTTTTCTTGAGATGAAAAAATTGATAGCTTATTTATTTGGTCTTTGCCAATTTTTTTTGTGACTACCAGTTGCTATAAACCTCCCTCTTTACACTGTTTTTCCCTTATTGCATAAGTTTTGCTATGTTTTATTATTGTCTGCATTCATTTCCAGAAATTTTTTCATTTCTTTTTTGATTTTTTCTATGACCAACTATTCATTCAGGAGCATGTTGTTCAGTCTCCATATGTTTTCATATGTTTTCAAGATTTTTGAGTTGTTAATTACCAGCTTTATTCCTTTATGGTCACAAAAGATGCATGGTATGATATCAATATTTATGAATTTGCTGAGACTTTCCTATCCTAGTGAAAGTTCCATATTAGTTCCACATATTAAAATAATATGTAATCTTTAACAAGATGATGAAAAGTTCTCTAGATATCAGTTGAGTCCATTTGGTCCTAGTGTCGATTATCTCTGATTTTTGTTGACTTCCTATCTAGTTCATCTGTCCATTGATGAAAGTGGATGTTGAAGTCCCTCATTCATATTGTAATGTAGTCTGTCTCCCTTTAAATCCATTAATATTTGTTTTAAATACCCTGGCATTTGAGGCATATACATTTATTATGGTCATACCTTCCTGTTGAATGCTGTAATCATTACATAGTGCCCTTCTTCGTTTCTTTTAACAGTTTTTGGTTAAAGTCTATTTTGTCTAATATTAAGATGGCTGTACCTGCTCATTTGTTTTCTGTTGGCATGGATTATCTTTTCCTGCCCTTTTGCTTTCAGTCTGCATGTATATTTGTTCATGAGGTATGTTTCTTATTGGCAGTAAATAGATGAGTCGTGTTTTAATCCATTCAGACAGTATGTAACTTAACTGGAAAGTTTAGACCTTTTATATTCAATTTTACTATTGATAAGTAACAACTTGGTCCTGCCATTTTTACTTAAATGTTCCTATTGCTTGCTTTGGATTTTCTTTGTACTTTTACTAGGAAATTTTCTGCCTTCATATGCTTTCATAATTATCACTATATTTCTGTTTTTCTGTGCGTAGCACATCCTAGAGCATCTTTTGTAAGGCTGGGTCAGTGGTGACAATTTCTTTCAATTTCTGTTTGTTCAGAAAGTCCTCATTTCACCCTCATTCATAAAGGAGAGATTTGCAGGGTGCAGTATTCAGTGTTGACAGTTTTTTCTCTTAAGACTTGGACTGTGTCTTGCCATTCTCTCCTAGCCTGTAGGGGTTTTGATGAGAAGTCAGCTGTAATTCTAATTGGAGATCCTCTGAAAGTAATTTGGCAATTCTCTCCTGCACATTTGAGATCCTTTTCTTTATGTTTTACTGTTGAAATTTGACTACAATGTGTCATGGTGAAGATCTTTTCTGTCATGTCTATAAGGAGTTCTATGTTTCTCATGTACTTAAATATCCCTTTTTCCAAATTAGATAAATTTTCTATAATTATTTCACAAAATAGGACTTTTAATCCATCATCTCTTTCTAAAGCTGAAGTAACTATATAACCCCTATATTGTGTCACTAGATAATAACCCATATATCTCCAACAATGCTTTTAATTTTACTAGTTTCTTTTTTTGTCTTCCTGAAATTTTTTCAAAGATTTTTCTCTAGTTCAGATATTCTTTTTTCTGCCTCACCAAGTCTGTTGTTAAGGCTTTCCATTGTACTTTTTACTTGACATATTGGATTTTTCATTTTAAATGTTTCATTTTTATTTCTATATAAAATCTCAATTTCATGAAAAATTTTTCATTCATGCCATGTATGGATTTTTTAACTAGTAAATTTTCTTCTCATTGCTTCTGAGTAATCCTATGATTGATCTTTAGAATTCCATTTCAGGTATTTTATCAATCTCTTCATCTTCACATTCTAATACTGAAGTGTTCTTGTGTTCCTTTGGGGGAGGGGGTCATGTTGTTTTCCTTATTCGTTTCTTGAATTTCTGAATTTATTTTTAGGTATTTGTGGAGATACTTGTTTTTTTTTTTTCCTCTGATGGCTTTTATCTTTGAACTATGATTCTGTAGCTTACTGATATTTTGGTCAATACTGAGATGTGTGTACTGGATATGGCCAGGGAACTCTGGTTAGTGCTCCAGGGTTGTGCAAGTATCCAGGGTGACACGCAAGTTAGGTGTGGTAGATTTCCTCTTTAACAGAAAGAAGGGTATGGTCATCTCTGTTGGCATAATCACACTCTCATTTGCTATCTTCCAAGGTGATCCATGCCCAGGTGTTAGTCCTCACTGGGGACAATATTATCCATGCTGCTATATGAACCACCCAAAGGATCGTGCAGTATTCAGTGTGAGTATGGATTACCTTGCAATGGCCCACCCAGGCAATCAGGAATATCTGAGCATGTAGAGCTGCTCAAATAGATTGCCCGGAGACCTAGCTACACATTGAGCCATCTTCTGCAGTCACAGAATTCTCAGTCTCTGCACATAAGGCTCCTAGAGTCATGGCGTGCAGAGGATGCATTCTTACCCATTAGCTTGTCCCATCCACATAGATGCAGAGACATTCCCGGAGCCAGCCGCCTGTGGCTACACTGCAAAGGCAGTTTGAGCCCTGGAGCAAGTGATGTATTTAGAGGCTGGGAGCACCTCACAGTCTTGCATAGGTACTCAACCCCAGTAAATCCTGCTAGCCAGACTCAAAGTCAGTGGGGAACCTGGGTTTTTCTCTCTGGTAGATTTTCTGGATCACACACATGCACAAGAGCCACCAGCCACCGCCCTTATTCATTACATTATGTTGCCTTCTCCCTGCTGGTTGCCAAGTGTGCACACCCAAGCTGCTGCTGCTAGTTCTTCTGATGAGATGGTGTCTTCTCTTGACCAGTTGCTGGGCACGTGCATGACAGGTTCTGCAGCTGCTGTTTACAACCAAAATGGTGCCTTCCCTCTCTCAGCTGGTTACCAGGAGGCTTTGTTGGGGGGATGGTGAAGAGAAACATGCCACTAATTTTTTTCCACTTTGTTAGTGTATACCCGATCTCCCTTAGTGCTTCAGGCAAAGTTCGTGCCAAGCTTTCCCTCTGGCTATATCACCAGTGGCACAGGATAATGCAGTCTAATTTCACCTCACTCTCCAAAGCTGGAGCTTTCTCTGACTCTTGGATGCTGGGATCATGGGTTGTGTCCGTGATTGTGCCGCATGTCTGCACCTTCCATGCAGATCCATGGCATCCCTCTTCTTTTCATAGAATTCTCACTGCAGTTTACTCTCTAACTCTCCCGTGAGAATATGCTCCCTCTCTCACCTCTTTTTTTCCCCATTTATCCCTTGCCTGAGCAGTATACCCTTTCCCTATTCGGTTGTCCTGGAATCCTAGTATCATTAATTTTTGAGATAGATTTTGCTTTGGTTTCTGTTTTGCTATTTTGACTTGATTTTAAATAAAAATCTATTTATCAGACACTGGGTTCCATTAATGCTCAGGTTTATGACGACAAAATATTATACTTTAGGGAAAAAGATACTCAAATGATTATAGCACCAAAATATCTTTTGTAAGAATGGCTGGACATGTTGCTTAAGCATACCAGTGTAGTGCAGTTCATCAATTTGTTTTTTTTTTAACTTTTATTTAGTGAATATAAATTTCCAAAGTATAGTTTACGGATTTCAATCCATAATTTCCCTCCCACCCGCAACCCTCCCATCTCCCGCTCCCTCTCCCATTCCATTCACATCAAGATTCATTTTCAATTATCTTTATATACAGAAGATCGATTTAGTATATATTAAGTAAAGATATCATCAGTTTGCACCAACACAGAACATAAAGTGTAAAATAATGTTTCAGTACTAGTTATAGCATTAATTCACATTAGACAACACATTAAGGACAGAGATCCTACATGAGCAGTAAGTACACAGTACCTCCTGTTGTTGACTTAACAATTTAACACACTTGTTTGTGGTGTCAGGAATCTCCCTAGGCTCTAGTCATGAGTTCCCAAGACTATGGAAGCCTTTTGAGTTTGCCGACTTCAATCTTATTTAGAGAAGGCCATAGTCAAAGTGGAAGTTCTCTGCTCCCTTCAGAGAAAGGTACCTCCTTCTTTGATGGCCCCGTTCTTTCCACTGGGATCTCACTCGCAGAGATCGTCCGTTTATGTCTTCCTTTTAATTTTTCCAGAGTGTCTTGGCTTTCCATGCCTAAAATACTCTCATGGGCTTTTCAGCCAGATCTGAATGCCTTAAGGGCTGATTTTGAGGCCAGAGGGCTGTTTAGGACATCTGCCATTCTATGAGTCTGCTGTGTATCCCGCCTCCCATGTTGGATCGTTCTCTCCATTTTTGATTCTATCAGTTAGTATTAGCAGACACTAGTCTTATTTCTGTGATCCCTTTGACTCTTAGTCCTATCATTATGATCAATTGTGAACTGAAACTGATCACTTGGACTAGGGAGATGGAATTGGTACATGCCACCTTGATGGGATTGTATTGGAATCCCCGGCACATTTCTAACTCTACCATTTGGGGCAAGTGTGACTGAGCATGTCCCAAATTGTACATCTCCTCCCTCTCTTATTCCCACTCTTACATTTAACATGGATTACTTTTCAGTTAAATTTAAACACCTAAGAATAATTGTGTGTTAATTACAGAGTTCAACCACTAGTATTAACTAGACCAAACAAAAAATACTAAAAGGGATAAAGTATTAAATTGTACATCAATAGTCAGAATAAGGCCTGATCAAGTGACTGTTTCTCATAGTGTCCATTTCACTTCAACAGGTTTCCTTTTTGGTGCTCAGTTAGTTGTCACCGATCAGGGAGAACATAAAATATTTGTTCCTTTGGGACTGGCTTAATTCACTCACCATGATGTTTTCCAGATTCTTCCTTTTTGTCGCAAATGACTGGATTTCATTGTTTTTGACTGCTGTATAGTATTCTATAGAGTACATGTCCCTTAATTTCTTTATCTAGTCTACTGTTTATGGCATTTGGGTTGATTCCAGGTCTTAGCTATCGTGAATTGAGCTGCAATAAACATTAAGGTGCAGAGAGGTTTGTTGTTGTTGTTGTTGTTTTGTTTTGTTTTGTTTTGTTTTTGCCAATTTCATTTCCTTTGGGTAAATTCCAAGGAGTGGGATGGCTGGGTTGTATGGTAGTGTTATATTCAGGTTTCTGAGGAATCTCCAGACTGACTTCCATAGTGGCTTAACCAGTTTGCATTCCCACCAACAGTGGGTTTGTGTCCCTTTTTCCCCACATCCTCGCCAGCATCTGTTGTTGGTAGATTTCTGAATGTGAGCCATTCTCACCAGGGTGAGGTGAAACCTCATTGTGGTTTTGATTTGCATTTCCCTGATGGCTAGTGATCCTGAACATGTTTTCATGTGCCTGTTGGCCATTTGGATTTCCTCTTTTGAAAAATGTCTATTGAGGTCCTTGGCCCATCTCTTAGGCGGGTTGTTTGTTTTGATGTTGTGGAGTTTCTTAATCTCTTTGTAAATTCTGCTTATTAACCCTTTATCTGTTACATAGTTTGTGAATATTTTTCCCATTCTGTTGGTTGCCTCTTCACTTTCCTGTTTCTTTTGCAGTACAGAGATTTCTCAGTTTGATGCGATCCCAGTAGTTCATCTTGGCTTTGACGTCCTGTGCCTCCAGGGTCTTTTCCAAGAAGTCTTTGCCGGTGCCTATACCTTGCAGGGTTTCCCCAATGTTCTGTAATGATTTGATGGTATCAGGTACTGGATTTAGATCTTTAATCCATGTTGAGTGGATTTTTGTGTAAGGTGAAAGGTAAGGGTCTTTCTTCATGCTTCTGCACATGGAAATCCAATTTTCCCAGCACCATTTGTTGAAGACACTGTCCTTACTCCAGGTATTGGTTGTGGATCCTTGATCAAATATAAGTTGGATGTGGTTGTTTGGATTGATTTCCGGTGTTTCTATTCTGTTCCATTGGTATAGCCATCAATTTCTGGATTGCTATTGCATTGAATCTATAAATTGCTTTTGGGAGAATGGACATTTTGATGATATTGATTCTTCCAATCCATGAGCATGGAAGATTTTTCCATTTTTTGGTATCCTCTTCTATTTCTTTCTTTAAGATTTTGTAATTCTCATCATAGAGATCTTTAACGCCCTTGGTTAAGTTTATTCCAAGGTATTTGATTTTTTTTGTGGCTATTGTGAATGGGATTGATCTTAGCAGCTCTTTCTCAGCCATAGCATTTCCTGTGTATACAAAGGCTGTTGTTTTTTGTGCATTGAAATTATATCCTGCTAATTTGCCAAACTCTTCTATGAGTTCCAATAGTCTCTTAGTAGAGTTCTTTGGGTCCCCTAAATAAAGAATCATATCATCTGCAAAGAGGGATAGTTTGACTTCTCCTTCCCAATTTGTATCCATTTACTTTCTTTTTCTTTTTTTTTATTATGGCAATGTAATGGTTGTTTAATGACAAAAATGGTACATTTATAGCATCACGATATCGGTATATGACAATTATTTTCATAACATCACAATTATTACAGTACTATGATGATTTATGATATCACAATGTTCATGGCATCACAGTGTTCATGATATCACAATGGTAGTTTATGAAATTACATTTGATCATGATACTTCATAATTGATCATTACATCAGAGCAGTTGGTTTATAAGTTACAATGGCTTTGTATGGAATATGATATCACATATAATAGTCTATGAAATAACAATAGTGGTTATGACATCACAGTTCATTAGTATTTCTTTCTTTTAACTTTTATTTAATGAATATAAATTTCCAAAGTATGGCTTATGCATTACAATGGCTTCCCCCCCATATCGTCTCGCCCACCCGCATCCCTCCCCTTTCCCATTCCCTCTCCCCTTCCATTCACATCAAGATTCATTTTCAATTCTCTTTATATACAGAAGATCAGTTTAGCATACATTAAGTAAGGATTTCAACAGTTTGCTCCCACACAAACATAAAGTGAAAAATAATAGATGATTTTTTAAATGATGATGAAATCAGATCAGACCTATTGTCATGTTTAATCCCAGTGAGAGTCAAGTTGGGAATTGATAATTTCTTCTTTTTTTTTTTTTTACAGAAGATAAGTTTAGTATACATTAAGTAAAGATTTCAACAGTTTGCAACCCCATAGAAACACAAAGTGAAATATACTGTTTGAGTACTCGTTATAGCATTAAGTCTCAATGTACAGCACATTAAGGACAGAGATCCTACATGAGGAGTAAGTGCACAGTGACTCCTGTTGTTGACTTTACAAATTGACACTTCTGGTTATGGCATCAGTAATCTCCCTATGCACCAGTCATGAGTTTCCAAGGCTATGGGGCCCCTTGAGTTCTCCGACTCTTATCTTGATTAGACAAGGTCATAGTCAAAGTGGAGGTTCTCTCCTCCCTTCAGAGAAAGGTACCTCCTTCTTTGAAGACCTGTTCTTTCCACTGGGATCGCACTCACAGAGATCTTTCATTTAGGGTTGGGTTTGTTTTTTTTGTTTTTTGGTGTTTTTTTTGTTTTTTTTTTTTGTTTTTTTTTGCCAGAGTGTCTTGGTTTTCCATGCCTGAAATACTCTCATGGGCTTTTCAGCCAGATCGGAATGCCTTTAGGGCTGATTCTGAGGCCAGAGTGCTGTTTAGGACATCCACCATTATATGAGTCTGCTGAGTATCACACTTCCCATGTTGGAACACTCTCCCTTTTATTTATTCTGTCAGTTAGTATTAACAGGTACTAGACTTGTTTATGTGCTTCCTTTGACTCTTAGTCCTTTCATTATGATCAATTGTGAACTGAAATTGATCACTTGAACTGGTGAGATGGCATTGGTACATGCCACCTTGATGGGATTAAATTGGAGTCCCCTGGTATGTTTCTAACTCTACCATTTGGGGCAAGTCAGCTTGAGCATGTCCCAAATTGTACATTTACTTTCTTTTTCTATCTAATAGCTCTGACTAAAACTTTCAGAACTATATTGAATAGCAGTGGTGAGAGTGGGCATCCCTGTCTGGTACCAGATCTCAGTGGAAATGCTTCCAACTTTTCCCCATTCAATAGGATGTTGGCAGTGGGCTTTTCATAGATTGCTTTGATTTTATTGAGGAATGTTCCTTCTATACCCATTTTGCTTAGAGTTTTCATCATGAAAGGGTGTTGTATTTTATCAAATGCTTTCTCTGTGTCTATTGAGATAATCATATGGTTTTTCTTCTGCAGTCTGTTTATGTGGTGTATCACATTGATTGATTTGCGAACACTGAACCATCCCTGCATACCAGGGATAAATCCCACTTGGTCTAAGTCGATGATCTTTCTGATGTGTTGTTGCATTCTATTGGCCAGAATTTTATTGAGGATTTTTGCTTCTATGTTCGTCAGGGAAATTGGCCTGTAATTCTCTTTCAATGCTGCATCTTTTTTCTGGCTTAGGAATTAAGGTGATGCTGGCTTCATAGAAAGAATTTGGGAGGATTCCCTCTTTATCGATTGTTCTGAATAGTTTGAGAAGAATTGGAGTTAATTCTTCTTTAAATGTCTGGTAGAATTCAGCAGTGAATCCATTTGGTCCTAGGCTTTTATTTGTTGTGAGAGCCTTTATTACTGTTCCAATTTCTGTCTCAGTTATGGGTCTGTTTAGGTTTCTATGTCTTCCTGATTCAATTTAGGTAGGTTGCATGTGTCCAGGAATTGATCCATATCTGATAGATTTCCCTGTTTCCTGGCCTACAACTGTTTGTAGTAATTTCTTTTTTTTAATTTTTTATTTAGTAAATATAAATTTTCAAAGTACAGTTAATGGATTACAATGTCTTCCCCCCCATAATTTCCCTCCCACTCACACCCCTCCCATCTCATGCTCCCTCTCCCATTCCATTCACATCAAGATTCATTTTCAATTCTCTTTATATACAGAAGATCAGTTTAGCATATATTAAGTAAAGATTTCAACAGTTTGCACCCACACAGAAACATAAAGTGAAAAATACTGTTTTAGTTCTAGTTATAACATTACTTCACATTGGACAACACACTAAGGACAGATTCCACATGAGGAGTAAGTACACAGTGACTCCTGTTGTTGACTTAACAATTTGACACTCTTGTATATGGCGTCAGTAATCTCCCTAGGCTCTAGTCATGAGTTGCCAAGGCTATGGAAGCCTTTTGAGTTTGCCAACTTCGATCTTATTCAGACAGGGTCATAGTCAAATTGGAAGTTCTCTCCTCCCTTCAGAGAAAGGTACCTCCTTCTTTGATGACCCGTTCTTTCCACTGGGATCTCACTCGCAGAGATCGTCCGTTTAGGTCTTCCTTTTTTTTTCCAGGGTGTCTTGGCTTTCCATGCCTAAAATACTCTCATGGGTTCTTCAGCCATATCTGAATGTCTTAAGGGCTGATTCTGAGGCCAGAGTGCTATTTAGGACATCTGCCATTCTATGAGTTTACTGTGTATCCCGCTTCCCATGTTGGATTGTTCTCTCCCTTTTTGATTCTATCAGCTAGTATTAGCAGACACTAGACTTGTTTGTGTGATCCCTTTGACTCTTAGACCTATCAATGTGATCAACTGTAAACTGAAATTGATTACTTGGATTAGTGAGATGGCACTGGTACATGCCACCTTGATGGGATTGTATTGGGATCCCCGGCATGATTCTAACTTCTGTGGTGTCTGCTGTTACGTTTCCTTTTTCATCTCTGATTTTATTTATTTGGGTCTTTTCTCTTCCTTTTTTCATCATTTGGGCCAATGGGTTGTCAATTTTGTTTATTTTTTCAAAAAAGCAGCTCTTCGTATGGCTGATCTTTTGTAATGTTTTTTTTTTTTTTTTTGGATTCAATCCTGTTAATTTCTTCGCTGATTTTAATTATTTCTCTTCTCCTTCTAGATTTGGGTCTGGCTTGCTGCAGTTTTTCTAGATCTTTGAGATGAACTGAAAGCTCATTTATTTGGTGCCTTTCCAATTTCTTGATGTAGGCACCTATTGCTATAAACTTTCCTCTTAACACTGCTTTTGCTGTATCCCATAAGTTTTGGTATGTTGTGCTGTTATTCTCATTTACTTCCAGAAAGTTTTTGAATCTCTTGATTTCTTCTATGACCCAGTGTTCATTCAGGAGCATGTTGTTCATTCTCCATGTGTTTGCATATGCTCTAGGGATTCCTGAGTTCTAATTTCCACCTTCATTCTACTGT
Source organism: Oryctolagus cuniculus (assembly GCF_964237555.1). Classification (NCBI taxonomy): domain Eukaryota; kingdom Metazoa; phylum Chordata; class Mammalia; order Lagomorpha; family Leporidae; genus Oryctolagus; species Oryctolagus cuniculus. Next base: position 96,072,364 of record NC_091436.1, read on the forward strand.
GGTCTGAGAAGGTGCATGGTACGATTCTAATTTTTTTGAATTTCCTGAGACTTGCTTTATGGCCTAGTATGTGGTCAATCCTAGAGAAGGTTCCATGCACTGCTGAGAAGAATGTGTATTTTTTAAGTGTAGGATGAAAAATTCTGTAGATATCTCTTAGATCCATTTGTGCTATAGTGTCATTTAAATCTACTCTCTCCTTGTTGATCTTCTGTCCAGTTGATCTCTCTATTTCTGAGAGTGGAGTATTGAAGTCCCCCAGTACTATTGTATTGGGGTCTTGTCGCTCCCCCTCTTCGTGGAGGAACAACACAGGACCCTGCGCTGTTCTTTCATCTGCTCGGCCCTCCCCGGGTTTGCTGCTGGTTCTTCCTGGGTTGGCTACTGTCCCTTCCACCTCCGTGGAAGGGCGGTTCCCCCTGGCCACTTTTCCCACTTCCGCAGGGGAGCGGCACACCGCCGGCCGGCTCTCTCGGGAGCTGCACAGGTGTTCCTTCAGATGTTCCCCTTAGATGTTCCTGGTGCATGTTGTCTCTCTCCTCCTTTATAGTCCTCTTCCACCAATCCCAACTCTGCTACCCACACGCCGAGTACGCTGCTCTCCTCCAATCAGGAGCAGGTCCTACAGTTTATTGGTTGAACTGGAGGCAGCTGTGTAGAAGCTGTTTCCCTTCTCAGCGCCATATTGTGGGAAAGCAGATGCATAGAATAAGTCTTAATTCCAGTAACTTAGTCTAGTCCGAGTTGCTCCCCACAGGGTCTAAGTCTCCCTTTAAGTCCCTTAACAAATCTTTTAAATAAACTGGTGCCCTGTAATTAGGTGCATATACATTGATAACTGTTATATCTTCCTATTGAATTGATCCCTTAATCACTATATATTGCCCCTCTTTGTCTCTCTTAACAGTTTTTGTGTTAAAGTTTATTTTGTCTGATATTAAGATGGCTACAACTGCTCCTTTTTCATTTCTGTTGGCATGGTATATCACTTTCCAGCCTTTCACTTTCAGTCTGTATGCATCTTTGTTGGAAAGATGTGTTTCTTGTAAGCAGCAAATAGATGGGTTTTGTTCCTTAACCCAATCAGCCAATCGGTGTATTTTAACTGGACAGTTCAGGCCATTAACGTTCAATGTGACTATTGATAATTAGTAACTTTGCCCTGCCAGTTGCCAAAGATATTTTCTAATATATGCTTTGAACTTCCTGTGATCTTTTGCTGTGAGTTTCCTTCCTTTATCTTCTTTCATATTGATGACCGTGTTTCTGTATTTCTGTGTGTAACACATCTTAAGCATCTTTTGCAGGTCTGGATGAGTGGCGACAAATTCTTTCAATTTCTGTTTGCTATGAAAGGTCTTTATTTCACCTTCATTCACAAATGAGAGCTTGGCAGGATATAATATTCTGGGCTGGCAGTTTTTCTCTCTTAGTACCTGGGCTATGTCTCGCCATTCCCTCCTAGCCTGTAGGGTTTCTGATGAGAAGTCTGCTGTGAGTCTGATTGGAGATGCTCTGAGAGTAATCTGACATTTCTCTCTTGCATATTTTAGAATCTTTTTTTTCTGTTTCTCTGTGGTGAGTTTGATTACAATGTGTCGTGGTGAGGATCTCTTTTGATCATGTTTACTAGGTGTTCTATGAGCTTCCTATACTAGGATGTCTCTATCCTTCTCCAAACCCAATTAAGTTCTCTGCTAGTATCTCACTAAAAAGGCCTTCTTTTTTTTTTTCATTTTTTTAACTTTTATTTAGTAAATATAATTTTCCAAAGTACAGTTTATGGATTGCAATGGCTTCCCCCCATAATTTCCCTCCCACCCACACCCCTCCCATCTCCCGCTCCCTCTCCCGTTCCATTCACATCAAGATTCATTTACAATTATCTTTATATACAGATCGATTTAGTATATATTAAGTAGAGATTTCATCAGTTTGCACCCACACAGAACATAAAGTGTAAAATACTGTTTGAGTACTAATTATAGCATTAATTCATATTGGACAACACATTATACCATTTCTTTTATCATTTGGAATGTAAGATTCCTGCAAATGTAAATCTTTGGTTTTCTATGGTGCTTGAAAAATCTCATGTTCGACAAGACTAGGATAACATTCTCATTTTGACTTGAGAATTAGTTTTCCTATCTAAAGTATTTTATATAAACTCAAGACAATATATACTAGTATAAGCAATCAACATTATCTACTTCTTTCTTTAAAATTAGACAAGGATATAAATAGTTTCATAGTGGTTGATAAGAGTGAATTACCAAGTAAAGTCACCGCCTGCAGTGCTGGCATGCCACATGGGTGCCGGTTCTTGAATCCTGTCTGCTCCACTTCGGATCCAGCTCTCTGCTATGGCCTGGGAAAGCAGATTTCTAATTTCCTCTCCTTTGGTTTGACTGTATACTTTCCTGTGCTCTGTCTTCTAAGTCCAGCATTCTCTCTTCTGCTTCATTGACTTTGTTTTTAAGGCTCTCTAATGTTTTTGTCATTTGATCTATTGAGTTCTTCATTTCATTTTGATTTCTCTTCTCTTTCACACTTTCCTGCTCTACTAGTTTCTGCATTTCATTTTGATTCCTCCTTAAGATTTCATTTTCACGAGAGAGATTTTCTACCCTGTCCAGTAAGGATTTCTGTAGCTCAAGATTTTGTTTTTGAGAACTTCTAAATCTTATTATCATAAATTTTTTGAAATTGGTATCTTGCATTTCTTCCATCTCATCATCTTCAGATTCTTGGCTTGGGGTGCCTTGTTCATTTGGGGGCATCATAATGTCTTCCTTGTTCGTGTTTCCTTAGTTTTTGCATTTGTTGCTTGGCATTGTGGAGATATTCTTTGGATTCTTCTTCCCTTTCTGTGGTGTTTTTTTCTTGTTATACTATGACTCTATTAAGTGGACTGTCTGCTTTTGATGGAGCCTTAAAAATTTGAGATAGGTGTCGCCAGAGAGCTCTGTTTGGTTCCTCAGGGTTAAGGGTGTGCATGGTTAGGCATGGTAAATCTCTGTTTCTTTCTTTCTTTCTTTCTTTCTTTCTTTCTTTTCTTTTTTTTTTTTTTTTTTGATTCAGAGGGGAAGTAATTCCACTTAGCTGAGCGGAATTGAAGGTAGTCATCTTCTGATCTCTGGCTTTTGTGGGTATAATATTCACCTGCTCTTTCCCAAGGGCCACACAGGGACTCTCAATATGGGCTCAAGTTCTCCTGCAGTCTCCCACTGAGTTGCCAAGGTTACCAAATTGTAGCATCTCTGGAGAGTACTCACATGAACTCTGTGAGTTCTCTCACCCACCATCTCTTTTTTCACAGTCTCAGTTCATTAGCTCCACACATTCACTAGGTCCTAATTTCCTGTTATTTCACCCCCCAGAGTCAGGTTTTTCTGCTTGGCTGAGGGCAGGCACAGCCCTGAGTTCATGTAGCTTTTACGTATGTCCAAAATGGTGCCTCTTCTTTGTCTTGCTTGCCTTTGAGGGGGGAGCAGAGAGAGAAACTCGTGTCCATACTGGTCCTTTTTTTTTTTCCCACTCTCCTGTACTTAGCCTGGTGAATTTTTCCCTATGGGGCTTCAAGCTTCATTACCTCTAAGCTCCTCCTTCTGCTTTCCCGCTGGTATCTCAGGCTACTGAGGTTCAACTCACCTCAAGTTCTAGTGCTGGTGCATAGATTCTGCCGCTGGTGTCCCGAGCCATGGACTCTCACACCCTCCACACAGGTCCACTGTGAATCACTAGTTCCAGAAGAGTTTCCTCTGCTGTTTCTTCCCCAACTCTTCCTTCAACCTGTAGTATTTCCACTTTTATTAAACTGTCTTTTCCCGGACTATCAGTGTGCTCCCTTCCTATTCTGCCATCTTGCTGCTTCTCCTCATCATTTTGGTAAAGGGCCATATTCAAAATAAAAAATTATATGCTTTTGAGTGGGAATCTAAAAGGACCCCTTCAGTTAAGACATTGAAATAGAACCAGAAGTTCATACCATATGTTTGCAATCTTGTGAATTTTGTTGAACAGCTTGTTCTCCTTTTTCTGATTTGCTGTATTAGCCATCTATAGATTCCAGCTCTTTTTTATGAATAAGTCTCTGCTGAAAGGGTAAATGTTAGAATAAAATGAGGAAATGACAATGTCAACAAAATATATATCTCATAAAAATCACTTTCCCTCCTTCATTCATTGGATATTTAATTTGATCCATTATTTCAAAAGTTACTTTCAATGAAATTGAAGACATAAGGAGAATGAAGAAAAATAATTGCTTATTCTTAAAAACATAATTGTCAGCAGGGTGTGATATGGAACTGAATTTATCCTAGAGGATGTTGCCTGTAGGAAGGACACCTAGCTATAAGAATATTTTCCACAATTTTACTATGGGGACTATTTCCAAGCCTGGGACTCTGATAGACCTTATGTTGTAGCCTTAAGCTGATGATTAGCTAAGAGAAGAAAACTATTTTTTTTCTTGAAATTGTTTTACACAGTTAGGAGCATAATGAGTTCTACACCTTCCCTAAGCATTAAACATTACTCACTGAGGGATACAGAATGTCAGCAGATAAGTGGCTGATTTTTTTAGGCTTGATGGCTCTTTTATTTTTATGGTAATTATCCTTGGTTGGGCATTAGTGTTGATGATCTACACAGGATAGTTCAAACCAACTGTGTGGTTATATTAGATTCAGTGTCCCTCTAAGTGATAGAAGTTTTAAAAAAAAAAGTAAAATGAGAAATATAAGAATATAATGGTCTGTAAAACTCCATGACTTAGTAACAGATGTGAAATTCAGTAAGAGCTGGTATATGGGTGGTTAAATATAGTCTTTTAAATAAAAATTTAAAACAATATATAAAATTGCTTTTTTAAAAGTAACAATAGAAACGGAGGAAAATATCTGTTAGAAGAAAATTTGTAGTTAAACTAGAAAGATGTGTTTAAGAAAAATAAAGGATTTTAAAACAATCTGAGATCAGAATGAGATGAGTTGAAGAAAGCTTATCAATGCAACATGGAAATAAGAAGTTCAAAACCTTAACATGGTTGCTTGAAGGCTAGGAAAGCATGCAAGTTAATTTGTAAGTAGAAGACAATTATTTTGTATTGAATGAATAAATTAACATCTAAATATTCTATTCAAAGATGCCCTCAAAACCTCAGTTTTGAAAGTTTTAAAAGTCATAAATGTTCAACTTATTGAATCTGTAGCTATTTTCAAATGTCCTAGATACATTATGCTTGCAATCCTCACAAAAATGGTATGAGCTAAAATTTATTGCTTCATTTAAAAATTTACAAGTATATTATTTATGGTTTTATAAAAAGAAAAAGAAGACACATTGGAAGTACAGAGTAGGGCCATCTATCCTGTCTAGAAGATTTTCCTTATTTGGTATGAATCATTCATTCATATTAAATTGTAAGTGTAAGTGAGCTCACTGAACTCAGGGGCAGGTAGTGGAAAGAGGCAGGAGAATTTATAGGGCATGAGGAAGTCAGGAATGATAGTGATGATCCTCACATCCGTTGTCTCCAAAGTAATAGATGTACAGTCTCATGATGCACAAGAGTAGCTAGGGGCCAGCACTGTGGCTCAATGGATTAAGGCCCTGGTCTGAAGCACAGGCATCCTATATGGGTGTTGGTTCTAGTCCCAGCTGCTCCTGTTCCAATCCAGCTCTCTGCTCTGGCCTGGGAAAACAGTAGAAGATGGCCCAAGTCCTTGGGTCCCTGCACTCACATGGGAGACCCAGAAGAAGCTCCTAGCTTCGGATCAGCCCAGCTCAGGCCATTGCGGCCATCTGGGGAGTGAACCATCAGATGGAAGACCTCTCTCTTTCTCTGCATCTCGTCTCAGTGTAACTCTTTCAAATAAATACATGAATCTTTGAAAAAATTTAGATAATGGAGTCAGAAAGAGAAACATTAGAATTTTTGTGTGTGGTTTTTTTTGTACAGATCTATATTTATTTGAATGAGTGAGTATGTTTTTGTGCAGTATACAATATTTTTGTGAGTTTTCCTTTTACACTACAAAGATCTCACAGAGATCTTTCATTTAGGTTTTTTTGTTTTTTGTTTGTTTGTTTTGCCAGAATGTCTTGGCTTTCCATGCCTAAAATACTCTCATGGGCTCTTCAGCAAGATTTGAATTCCTTAAGTGCTAATTCTGAGGCCAGAGTGCTGTTTAGGACATCTGCCATTCTATGAGTCTGCTATATATCCCACTTCCCATGTTGGATTGTTCTCTCCTTTTTAATTCTTTCAGATAGTATTAGCAGACTCTAGTCTTGTTTGTGTGAGCCCTTTGACTCTTAATCCTTTCATCATGATCAATTGTGAACTGAAATTGATCATTTTGATTAGTGAGATGGCATTGGTACATGCCACCTCGATGGGATTGAATTGGAATCTCCTGGCACGTTTCTAACTCTACTGTTTGGAGCAAGTCCAGTTGAGCATGTGCTGAACTGTACATCTCCTCCCTCACTTATTCCCACTCTTATATTTAACAGGGATCACTTTTCAGTTAAATTTAAACACCTAAGAATAATTGTGTGTTAATTAAAGCAATTATTTTACTCTTGATTGTGTCATGTTTCCCTGTAGTTTTGTTATTCTCTGTACATTTGCAGGAAGAGCCACGACTCTCAATTTTTACAGATTATCCTCTGCAAGGAAAGACTTTTTTTTACCTAGAAACCTTTTATTCAACGTTTACAGACTTCATACATTTGACATATACAAATTTTAAAATACAGTGATTCTTTTCACACTAGCATCCCTCCTACCCACATTCCCATTCTCCTTTCTCCTCCCTCTCCTATTCCCATTTTTATTTTTCACAAATATCTATTTTCAATTATCTTTATACTCATAAGATTAAGCCTATACAAAGGAATGAGTTCAATAAATAGTATGAAAAAATAAATAAAATTGTTCCTCAACAATCACGACAAGGGCTGTTGAAAACCATCATACCTCAAAGTGTCAATTTCACTTCTTTAGATTTCCTTTTAGATATTCTATTAGTTACCACAGATTAAGAAGTACGTGATATTTGTCTTTTTGGGACTGGCTTATTTTACTTAGTATAATATTTTCTAGTTTCATCTATTTTGTTGTAAATGATAGGATTTCATTATTTTTAGCACTGTGTAATATTCCATGGTGTGCATATACCATAATTTCTTCATCTAGTCTTCAGTTGATGGACATCTGGGTTCACTCCATAACTTAGTTATTGTGTATTGAGCTGCAATAAACTACAATAAACATGGGGGTATAGATCACTCTTTCATATGCTGTTTCCATTTCCCTTGGGTAACCTCCCAGGAGTGGGATGGCTAGGTCATATGGTAGGTCTATATTTCAGATTTCTGAGGGTTCTCCATACTGTCTTCCACAGTTTTTGCAGCAGTTTGCATTCCCACCAACAGTGGATTAGTGAACCTTTTTCCCCACTTCCTCATCAGCATTTGTTGTTTGTTGATTTCTGTATGAGAGCCATTGTAACTGGAGGGAGGTTAAATCTCCTTGTGGTTTTGACTTGCATTTCCCAGGTGACTAACAATCCTAGCATTTTTTCATGTGGCTATTGACCATTTGAATTTCCTGTTTTGAAAAATATCTGTTCAACTCCTTTACCCATTTCTTAACTGGATTGTTGAGTTATTGTTGGTTATTGTTGAGTTTCTTAAGTTCTTGATAGATTCTGGATATTAATCCTTTGTCAGTTGAAGTCCCCCATTACTACTGTAATATACTTTGCATATATTTTCTCCCATTCTGTCAATTGCATCCTCACTTTGTGAACTGTTTTGCAGTTCAGAAGCTTTTCATCTTGATGTAATTCCATTTGTCGAATTTGGCTTTGATTGCCTGTTCTTCTAGGGTCTTTTTCTATGTCTTTACCTATTCCAATGTCTTACAGGCTTTCCCCATTGTTTTCTAACAATTTGATGATATTGGGTCATATATTTAGGCCCTTGATAAATTTAGAGTATAAGTTAGGTCTAGTTTCAGACTTTTGCATGTGAAGAGCCAGTTTTCCAGCACATTGTTTGAAGAGGCTGTACTTGCTCCAGAGAGTCACTTTAGATCCTTTGTCAAAAATTAGTTGATTTATTTGTATGATAATTGTTTTATCTATTTGGGGTCTCCTGTGTTTCCAAATGCTTTCTCTGTATCTATTGAGATAATCATATGGGTTTTTGTTTTTCAGTTTGTTAATGTGATGTATCACATTATGTGATTTGCGAATGCTGAACCATCGCTGCACATCAGTGATAAATCCCACTTGTTCTGAGTGGATGACCTTTCTGATGTGCTGTTGAATTTGATTGGCCAGAATTTTGTTGATGATTTTTGCATCTGTGTTCATCAGGGAAATTGGTCTGTAGTTTTTGTTTTCTATTGCATCTTTTCGAGGATTAGGAATTAAGATGAAGGTTGCTTCATAGAAAAAATTTGGGACAATTCCATCTCTTTCAATTGTTTTGAATAACTTGAGAATAACTGAAGTTAATTCTTCTTGAAATGTTTGGTAGAATTCAGCAGTGAAGCCATCTGGTCCCAGGCTTTTCTTTCTTTGGACAGATTTTACGACTTTTTGAATTTCTGATTTGTTAATGGGTCTCTTTAGGTTTTCTCTGTCTTCCTGGCTCAATTTAGGTAGGTTGTATGTGTCCAGGAATATATCCATTCATTCTAGATTTCCCAGTTTGTTAGCATACAGTTCTTTTTATTAATTTCTGATGATTATTTTATTTCTGTGGTACCTGTTGTTACATTTGCTTTTTCATCTTTAATTTTATTGATTTGGGTCTCCTTTATTTTGTTCACTTGGGCCAATGGTGTGTCAGTTTTGTTCTTTCAAAAAACAGCTCTTCATTTTGCTGATCTTTTGTACTTTTGGTTTCAATTTTGATTTCTTCTCTAATTTTTTTTTATTTCTTCTCTAATTTTAATTATTTCTTTTTTCCTATTGTTTTGGGTTTTGTTTGTTGTTGTGGTTTTTTTTAGATCATTGAGCTGCATTGATAGCTCATTTATTTGGTGCCTTTCCAATTTGTTGATGAAGGTGCCAAGAGCTATAAACTTTTCCTCTTAACTCTGCTTTTGTTGTATCCCATAAGTTTTGATATGTTGTATTGTCACCTTCATTTTTTTTCAAAACTTATTTGATTTCTCTTTTGATTTCCTCTACTATCCACTATTTATTAAGGAGCATGTTGTTCAGTTTCCATGTCTTTGCATGTGTTCTAGAGATTCCTGAGTTGCTGATTTCCAGTTTCATTGCATCGTGGTCTCAGAAGATGCATTTTGATTTTTTTTAATTTGCTGAGACTTGCTTTATGACCTATCATGTGGTCAATACTAAATAAAGTTCCCTGCACTGGTGAGAAAAATGTATATTCATGGTTGTATGGTGGAAGGTTCTGTAAGTCTTTTTGGTGTATATGTCAATTAGCTCTGTGGTTTCTTTGCTGATTTTCGGTCTTGTTGATCTGTCCATTGCTGACAATGGGGCATTGAAGTCCCCCATTACTATTGTATTTCAGTCTATCTCTCCCTTTAAATCCATTAACATTTTTATATAGCAATGTGTATAAATATAATAGTCACATCATCTTGTTATATTGATCTTTTATTCATTATATAGTGTACTCCCTTGTCTCTTATTATTTTTTGTGTTAAAATGTATTTTGTCTAATATTAGGATGGCCACATCAGCTGTTTTTGGTTTCTGTTAGAGTGGATTAGCTTTTTCCATCCTTTCACTTTCAGTCTGTGTGCATCTTTGTTGGTGAGATGTGTTTCTTGTAGGCAGCAGATAGATGGATTTTCTTTTTTAATCCATTCAGCTCATCTGTGTCTTTTAATAGGTGAGTTCAGAGCATTTACATTTGGGGTAACTATTGTTAAGTATCAACTCTTTGCTACCATATTTCCGTCAATAGTCTTAATTACATAATTGGGGTTTCCTTTCTGCTTTTGCTGGGTCATTTTTGGCATTCAGCTTCTTTCATAGTGATGTTTCTGTGTCTAGCACATCCTTAAGCATCTTTTGTAGGTTTGGGCAAGTAGTTGGGTATTATTTCAGTTTGTTTGTTGTGAAATATATTTATTTCTCCTTCTTTCATAAATGAGAGCTTTGCAGGGTACAGTATTCTGGGTTGACAGTTTTTTCTACTAGGACTTGGAATACATCTTGCCATTCTCTCCTTACCTGTTTTCTGATGAGAAGTCCCAAATGAGTGTAATTAGTTTTCCTCTGAATATAATTTTGCATTCCTCTCATTCAAATTTTAAGATTGCTTCTTAATATTTTACTGTGGGGAGTTTTACTACAATGTGTTGTGGTGAAGATTGTTTCTGGTTGTGTCTATTGGGAGCTCTCTGTACTTTCTGTACTTGGATGTGTCTTTCTCCAGACTGGGGAAGTTTCCTGTTACTATTTCATCAAGAAGGGCTTCTAATCCTTTCTCTATTGCCATGCTTTCCTGAATTCCTATGATCCGTATATTGGGTCTCAATGATAGTATTTAAATCTCCAATTGTGTTTTTCAGTTGTCTAATTTCTACTTCTTTTTTCCTGGTCTAATATTTCCAGAAATTTCTCTTCTAGTTCTAATATTGTTTTTTCTATCTCACCTATCTGTGAAGGCTGTCCACTGCATTTTTCATTTGGTCAATTGAATTCTTCATTTCTAGTATTTCATTCTGATTTTTCCTTAATATCTCAATTTCTTGATATCATTTTTCATTTAGATCATGAAGTTGCTTCTGATTGCTTCTAAGTAATCTGAGAATTAGTTTTCTGAATTCCGTTTCTGGCATTTGCTTGATGTTTTTCATCTTCACCTTCTATTATCTATGAGTTGTAGTGCTCCTTTGGGAGACTCCTAGTGTCTTCCTTATTCTTATTTAGGATATTTCCTTTGCTTCTTGGCATTTGTATGTGTGTGTGTATGTGTGTATATGGAAATTCTCTTGTGAGATTTCTATCTATTATGAGCTGCTCTGTGTTTGTGCATTTCAAGTGGAAGCATAGAGCGCCATCTACTGGAGCCCTGCTCACTTGTCAGTCATGGTGAATGTGGGGAGGAGCTCTGGTTTACTTAGCCCTGCCTACTGGGATCTGGCTCGCTTCTCAATGGTTTACAGAATGAGCTCAAGTTTTCAATATTCAGTACTTTTCCTTACTGTTTGGCTTTCGTGGTGGAGAAGAAATTCTGAAACTTTCTGGACCTTGTTCCTGTAAGGGGAGTGTGGTGGGGTGGCCCCAACAATTGATGGGTATGTGCTCAGGAGGCTAACGTTTACATTTGGATATGTAAAGAGTCAAGATGGCTTCTCTCAGCCAGCTGCAGGTTTGTGGGAGATGGTCTGTGGAGTGCCTACCCTCTCTGTTTGCTTTTCTGTACCTTCTCTGTCCTCACCCCCAGCATGTAACTTCAAAAGGGAGTCTCCCCCTCCCACTGCTATTCGTGAATCCATAGGCCTGCAATTTCCTAACTAACCTGGACCACTAGGGGCTTGGGCTAGCCACCCCAATATGCGCTTCTGTCACACCATTGCTGCTTCCCTCTCTTATTTACTCTTTCAGCATGGACTTGCCCAGTTTGTGTTGGCCTCCTGGGTTTCCTGTAATGAACTTTCCAAGTCTCTATCTCCAGCATGAACCTTCTCTCCTTTTTTAACTACCTATTTAACTGCCCTGTTTGACTTGGATCGTCCTGTTGCTACGTCGCCATCTTGAAGCCCCTGCTGCTGATCTACAATGGTTGCCTCTTTACTTATTTGAGTATTTTTTTTTTTTTTGCTTTGGAAAAGCTTCTTAGCTTGATGTAATCTCATTTGTATGTTTTTGCCTTTATTGCCCATGATTCTGGGGTCTTATTCAAAAAGTCTTTGCCTATGCCAATGTCTGACAGTGTTTGCTCAATATTTTCCTCTAGTAATTTGATGGTTTCAGGTCTTAGGTTTAGTTTCCTGATCCATTTTGAGTTCAGTTTTGTATAGTGTGAAAGGTAGAGTCTTGTTTCACACTTTTGCTTGCAGAGATCCAATTTTCCCAACACATTTTTAGCTGAAGAAACTGTTGTTTCTCCAGGGAATTATTTTAGCTTGTCAAAGCTCAGTTGGTTTAGATGCATGGATTAATTTATAGGATGTCTAATTTATTGGCAGTGATTGAAATATCTATTGTACCAGTACAAGTCTGTTCACATTATAAGTGCTTTGTGATAGTTCTTGAAATCCACTGTTAGGATGCCTCCAGCTTCGCTTTATTGTTCAAGATTGCTTTAGCTCTTCAGGGTCTCTTATGATTCCATATGAATTTCAGGGATGTTTTTCCCAGATATAAGAAGCATTATGATTGGTATTACATTAAATCAGTAAATTGCTTTGGGCAGTATGGACATCTTGATGACATTAATTCTTGAGCATGAGCATGGAAAATTTTCATTTTTTTTGTGTTTCTTTTTTCTGTATCTTAATGGTTTGTAATTTTCACTGTAGAGATCTTTCATATCCTTGGTTAAATTTATCTCAAGATATTCAAGGGTTTTTTTGTAACTATGCTGAATAGGACTGATTCTACAAGTTCTTTCTTGGTCCTTGCATTTTTTTGTGTATCCTAATGCAGTGAATTTTTCTACATTGATTTTCTATCCTGAAACTTTGCCAAAGAAATCAAAAGTATAGAAATAAGAAAAGAAGAAATCTAATTCTCACTCTTTTTTCCTGTGCTTTTTAAAATTTATGTATTGTATTTTGGACACAAAATAACTATATGTATTTATGATATAGAATACAATATTTTCATACATGTATATATTGTGTAATGTCAAATCAGAGTGGTAAGCATTTCTTCCTAGTAATATTTTACTTTTTAACTTTTATTTAATAAATATAAATTTCCAATGTACAACTTATGGATTATAGCGGCATTTCCCCCCATAACCTAGCTCCTACCCACAACCATCACATCTCTCACTCCCTCTCCCATGCAATTCTTCATCAAGATTAATTTTCAATTATCTTTATATACAGAAGATCTACTTAATATTTACTAAGTAAAGATTTCAACTGTTTGCACCCACACAAAAACACAAAGTTTTAAGTACTGTTTGAGTACCAGTTATACTGCTAATTCACATAGTACAACACATTAAGGACAGAGATCCTACATGGGGAGTAAGTGCACAGTGACTCCTGTTGTTGACTTAACAATTGACACTTCTGTTTATGGCATCAGTAATCTGCCTAGGATCTTGTCATGAGGTGCCAAGGCTATGGAAGCCTCTTGAGTTGGCCAACTCCAATCTTATTTAGACAAGGCCATAGTCAAATTGGAAGTTCTCTCCTCCCTTCAGAGAAAGGTACCTCCTTCTTTGATGGCCCATACTTTATTTTCTTTTTTTATTATTTTTATTTTTATTTTTTTTTTACTTTTATTTAATGAATATAAATTTCCAAAGTACGGCTTATGGATTACAATAGCTTCACCCCCATAACATCCCTCCCACCCACAACCCTCCCCTTTCCCACTCCTTCTCCCCTTCCATTCACATCAAGATTCATTTTCGATTCTCTTTATATACAGAAGATCAGTTTAGCATACATTAAGTAAAGATTTCAACAGTTTGCTCCCACACAGAAACATAAAGTAAAAAATAATAGATGATTTTTTAAATGATGATGAAATCAGATCATACCTATTGTCATGTTTAATTGTTTAATCCCAGTGAGAGTCAAGTTGGGAATTGATAATTTCTTCTTTTTTTTTTTTTTTTACAGAAGATCAGTTTAGTATACATTAAGTAAAGCTTTCAACAGTTTGCACCCCCATAGAAACACAAAGTGAAATATATTGTTTGAGTACTCGTTATAGCATTAAGTCTCAATGCACAGCACATTAAGGACAGAGATCCTACATGAGGAGTAAGTGCACAGTGACTCCTGTTGTTGACTTTACAAATTGACACTTCTGGTTATGGCATCAGTAATCTCCCTACGCACCAGTCATGAGTTTCCAAGGCTATGGGGCCCCTTGAGTTCTCCGACTCTTATCTTGTTTAGACAAGGTCATAGTCAAAGTGGAGGTTCTCTCCTCCCTTCAGAGAAAGGTACCTCCTTCTTTGAAGACCTGTTCTTTCCACTGGGATCGCACTCACAGAGATCTTTCATTTAGGTTTTGTTTTGTTTTGTTTTGTTTTTTTGCCAGAGTGTCTTGGCTTTCCATGCCTGAAATACTCTCATGGGCTTTTCAGCCAGATCGGAATGCCTTTAGGGCTGATTCTGAGGCCAGAGTGCTGTTTAGGACATCCGCCATTCTATGAGTCTGCTGAGTATCTCGCTTCCCATGTTGGATCACTCTCCCCTTTATTTATTCTATCAGTTAGTATTAGCAGGTACTAGACTTGTTTATGTGCTTCCTTTGACTCGTAGTCCTTTTTTTTTTTTTTTTAACTTTTATTTAATGAATATACGTTTCCAAAGTACGAATAATGGATTACTATGGCTTCCCCCCCATACCGTCCCTCCCACCCACAACCCTCCCCTTTCCCACTCCCTCTCCCCTTCCATTCACATCAAGATTCATTTTTGATTATCTTAATATACAGAAGATCAGCTTAGTATACATTAAGTAAGGATTTCAACAGTTTGCTCCCACACAGAAACATAAAGTGAAAAATAATAGATGATTTTTTTTAATGATGATGAAATCAGATCAGACCTATTGTCATGTTTAATCCCAGTGAGAGTCAAGTTGGGAGTTGATAGTTTCTTTTCTTTTCTTTTCTTTTTTTTTTTTTTTTTTTTTTTTTTACAGAGGATCAGTTTAGTATGCATTAAGTAAAGATTTCAACAGTTTGCACCCCCATAGAAACACAAAGTGCAATATATTATTTGAGTACTCGTTATAGCATTAAATCTCTATGCACAGCACATTAAGGACAGAGATCCTACATGAGGAGTAAGTGCACAGTGACTCCTGTTGTTGACTTTACCAATTGACACTCCTGTCTATGGCATCAGTAATCTCCCTATGCTCCAGTCATGAGTTTCCAAGGCTATGGAAGCCCCTTGAGTTCTCCGACTCTTATCTTGTTTAGACAAGGTCATAGTCAAAGTGGAGGTTCTCTCCTCCCTTCAGAGAAAGGTACCTCCTTCTTTGAAGACCTGTTCTTTCCACTGAGATCTCACTCACAGAGATCTTTTGCCAGAGTGTCTTGGCTTTCCATGCCTGAAATACTCTCATGGGCTTTTCAGCCAGATCTGAATGCCTTTAGGGCTGATTCTGAGGCCAGAGTGCTATTTAGGGCATCTGCCATTCTATGAGTCTGCTGAGTATCTCACTTCCCATGTTGGATCACTCTCCCCTTTATTTATTCTATCGGTTAGTGTTAGCAGGTACTAGACTTGCTTATGTGCTCCCTTTGACTCTTAGTCCTTTCATTATGATCAATTGCGAACTGAAATTGATCACTTGGACTAGTGAGATGGCATTGGTACATGCCACCTTGATGGGATTAAATTGGAGTCCCCTGGTATGTTTCTAACTCTACCATTTGGGGCAAGTCAGCTTGAGCATGTCCCAAATTATATATCTCTTCCCTCTCTTATTCCTACTCTTATGTTTAACAGGGATCACATTTCAGTTAAATTTCAACACTTAAGAATAACTGTGTATTAATTACAGAATTAAACCAGTCATATTAAGTAGAACAGACAAAAAAACTACTAAGAGGGATAATGTATTAAGTTGTTCATTAACAGTCAGGGCTATGCTGATCAAGTCACCGTTTCCCATAGTGTCCCTTTCACTTCAACAGGTTTCCTTTTTGGTGTTCAGTCAGTTGTCACCGATCAGGGAGAACATATGGTATTTGTCCCTTTGGGACTGGCTTATTTCACTCAGCATGATGTGTTCCAGATTCCTCCATGTTGTTGCAACTGACTGGATTCCGTTGTTTCTTACAGCGGTATAGTATTCTAAAGAGTACATGTCCCATAATTTCTTTATCCAGTCTACCGTTGATGGGCATTTAGGTTGGTTCCAGGTCTTAGCTATTGTGAATTGTGCTGCAATAAACATTAGGCTGCAGACCGCTTTTTTGTTTGCCAATTTAAATTCCTTTGGGTAAATTCCAAGGAGTGGGATGGCTGGGTCGAACGGTAGGGTTATCTTCAGGTTTCTGAGGAATCTCCAGACTGATTTCCATAGTGGTTTGACCAGTTTGCATTCCCACCAACAGTGGGTTAGTGTCCCTTTTTCCCCACATCCTCGCCAGCATCTGTTGTTGGTAGATTTCTGCATGTGAGCCATTCTAACCGGGGTGAGGTGGAACCTCATTGTGGTTTTGATTTGCATTTCTCTGATTGCTAATGACCTTGAACATTTTTTCATGTGCCTGTTGGCCATTTGGATTTCCTCTTTTGAAAAATGTCTATTGAGGTCCTTGGCCCATCTCTTAATTGGGTTGTTGGTTTTGTTTTTGTGGAGTTTCTTGATCTCTTTGTAGATTCTGGTTATTAACCCTTTATCTGTTGCATAGTTTGCAAATATTTTTTCCCATTCTGACGGTTGTCTCTTCACTCTCCTGACTGTTTCTTTTGCAGTACAGAAACTTCTCAATTTGATGCAATCCCAATAGTTAATTTTGGCTTTGACTGCCTGTGCCTCCCGGGTCTTTTCCAGAAACTCTTTGCCTGTGCCAATATCTTGAAGGGTTTCTCCAATGTTCTCTAGTAACTTGATGGTGTCAGGTCGTAGATTTAGGTCTTTAATCCATGTTGAGTGGATTTTTGTGTAAGGTGTAAGGTAGGGGTCTTGCTTCATGATTCTGCACGTGGAAATCCAATTTTCCCAGCACCATTTATTGAATAGACTGTCCTTGCTCAAGGAATTAGTTTTAGATCCTTGATCAAATATAAGTTGGCTGTAGATGTTTGGGTTGATTTCTGGTATTTCAATTCTGTTCCATTGGTCTATCCTTCTGTTTCTGTACCAGTACCATGCTGTTTTGATTACAACTGCCCTGTAGTATGTCCTGAAATCTGGTATTGTGATGCCTCCGGCTTTGTTTTTGTTGTACAAGATTGCTTTAGCTATTCGAGGTCTCTTGTGCCTCCATATAAATTTCAGCACCAATTTTTCCAGATCTGAGAAGAAGGTCTTCGGTATCTTGATTGGTATTGCATTGAATCTATAAATTGCTTTTGGGAGAATGGACATTTTGATGATATTGATTCTTCCAATCCATGAGCATGGAAGATTTTTCCATTTCTTGGTATCGTCTTCTATTTCTTTCTTTAAGGTTTTGTAATTTTCATCGTAGAGATCTTTAACGTCCTTGGTTAAGTTTATTCCAAGGTATTTGATTGTTTTTGTAGCTATTGTGAATGGGATTGATCTTAGAAGTTCTTCCTCAGCCATGGCATTGTCTGTGTATACAAAGGCTGTTGATTTTTGTGCATTGATTTTATACCCTGCTACTTTGCCAAACTCTTCTATGAGTTCCAATAGTCTCTTGGTAGAGTTCTTTGGGTCCCCTAAATAAAGAATCATGTCATCTGCAAAGAGGGATAGTTTGAGTTCTTCCTTCCCAATTTGTATCCCTTTAATTTCTTTTTCTTGCCTAATAGCTCTGGCTAGAACCTCCAGAACTATATTGAATAGCAGTGGTGAGAGTGGACATCCCTGTCTGGTCCCAGATCTCAGTGGAAATGCTTCCAACTTTTCCCCATTCAATAGGATGTTGGCTGTGGGTTTTTCATAGATTGCTTTGATTGTATTGAGGAATGTTCCTTCCAAACCCAGTTTGCTTAGAGTTTTCATCATGAACGGGTGTTGTATTTTATCAAATGCTTTCTCGGCATCTATTGAGAGAATCATATGGTTTTTCTTCTGCAGTCTGTTAATGTGGTGTATCACATTGATTGTCTTGCGCACATTAAACCATCCCTGCATACCAGGGATAAATCCCACTTGGTCTGGGTGGATGATCTTTCTGATGTGTTGTTGCATTCTATTGGCGAGAATTTTATTGAGGATTTTTGCATCTATGTTCATCAGGGATATTGGTCTGTAATTCTCTTTCAGTGCTGCATCTTTTCCCGGCTTAGGAATTAAGGTGATGCTGGCTTCATAGAAAGAACTTGGGAGGATTCCCTCTTCTTCAATTGTTCTGAATAGTTTGAGAAGAATTGGAGTTAGTTCTTCTTTAAATGTCTGGTAGAATTCAGCAGTGAATCCATCTGGTCCTGGGCTTTTCTTTGTTGGGAGGGCCTTTATTGCTGTTTCAATTTCTGTCTCAGTTATGGGTCTGTTTAGGTTTTCGATGTCTTCCTGGTTCAATTTAGGTAGGTTGCATGTGTCCAGGAATCTATCCATTTCTGATAGGTTTCCCTGTTTGCTGGCATACAAGTCCTTGTAGTAATTTCTGATGATTCTTTTTATTTCTGTGGTGTCTGTTGTTACATTTCCTTTTTCATCTCTGATTTTATTGATTTGGGTCTTTTCTCTTCTTTTTTTAGTTAGTTGGGCCAATGGGGTGTCAATTTTGTTTATTTTTTCAAAAAACCAGCTCCTCGTTTGGCTGATTTTTTGTAATGTTTTTCTTGATTCAATCCTGTTGATTTCTTCTCTGATTTTAATTATTTCTCTTCTCCTACTAGATTTGGGTCTGGTTTGCTGTAGGTTTTCTAGATCCTTGAGGTGAATAGAAAGCTCATCTATTTGGTGCCTTTCCAATTTCTTGATGTAGGCACCTATTGATATAAACTTTCCTCTTAACACTGCTTTTGCTGCGTCCCATAAGTTTTGGTATGTTGTGCTGTTATCCTCATTTACTTCCAGAAAGTTTTTGATTTCTCTTTTGATTTCTTCTATGACCCATTGTTCATTCAGGAGCATGTTGTTCAATCTCCATGTGTTTGCGTATGCTCTAGGGATTCCTGAGTTGTTCATTTCCAACTTCATTCCTTTATGGTCTGAAAAGCTGCATGGTATGATTCTAATTCTTTTGAATTTGCTGAGACTTGCTTTATGGCCTAGTATGTGGTCAATCCTAGAGAAGGTTCCATGTACTGCTGAGAAGAATGTATAATCTTTAGCTGTAGGATTGAAAGTTCTGTATATATCTGTTAGATCCATTTGGGCTATAGTGTCGTTTAAATCTACTGTATCCTGGTTGATCTTCTGTCCTATTGATCTGTCTATTTCTGAGAGTGGAGTATTGAAGTCCCCCAGTACTATTGTATTGGGGTCTAAGTCTCCCTTTAAGTCCGTTAACAAATCTTTTAGATAAACCGGTGCCCTGTAGTTAGGTGCATATACATTGATAATTGTTATATCTTCCTGTTGAATTGATCCCTTAATCATTATGTAGTGTCCCTCTTTGTCTCTCTTAACGGTTTTTGTGGTAAAGTTTATGGTGTCTGATATTAAGATGGCTACGCCTGCTCTTTTTTCATTTCTGTTGGCATGGTATATCTTTTTCCAGCCTTTCACTTTCAGTCTGTATGGATCTTTGTTGGAAAGATGTGTTTCTTGTAAGCAGCAAATAGATGGGTTTTGTTTTTTAACCCAATCAGCCAAACGGTGTCTTTTAACTGGACAGTTCAGGCCATTCACGTTCAATGTGACTAATGATAAGTGGTAACTTTGCCCTGCCATTTGCCAAAGATAAGTTCTAATATATGCTTTGAATTCCCTGTGATCTTTTGCTGTGAGCTTTCCTTCCTTGGTTTCCTTCCTTTACCTTCTTTCATATTGATGACCGTGTTTCTTTGTTTCTGTGTGTAACACATCTTTAAGCATCTTTTGCAGGGCTGGACGAGTGGCAACAAATTCTTTCAATTTCTGTTTGTTATGAAAAGTCTTTATTTCACCTTCATTCACAAATGATAGCTTTGCAGGATATAATATTCTGGGCTGGCAGTTGTTCTCTCTTAGTACCTGGGCTATATCTTGCCATTCCCTCCTAGCTTGTAGAGTTTCTGATGAGAAGTCAGCTGTGAGTCTGATTGGAGATCCTCTGAGAGTAATCTGACGTTTCTCTCTTGCACATTTTAGGATCTTTTCTTTATGTTTCACTGTGGAGAGTTTAATTACAACGTGTCGTGGTGAGGGTCTCTTTTGGTCGTGTTTATTAGGGGTTCTGTGAGCTTCCTGTACTAGGATTTCTCTGTCCTTCTCCAAACCTGGGAAATTTTCTGCTAATATCTCACTAAAAAGGCCTTCTAATCCGTTCTCCCTCTCCATGCCTTCAGGAACTCCTAGAACCCGAATGTTGGGTTTTTTAATAGTATCCTGAAGATTCCTGACAATATGTTTTAGATTTCTAATTTCCTCGTCTTTTCTTTGGTCTGACTGTATCCTTTCCTGTTCTCTGTCTTCTAAGTCCGATATTCTCTCTTCTGCTTCTCCCATTCTGTTTGTAAGGCTCTCTATTGTGTTTTTCATTTGATCTATTGAATTCTTCACTTCAGTCACTATCCCAGTTTCCTGTTGTACTAGTTGTTTCGTTTCATTTTGATTCCTCCTTAATATTTCATTTTCACGAGAGAGATTTTCTATCTTGTCCATTAAGGATTTCTGTAGGTCAAGAATTTGTTTTTGAGAACTTCTTAATGTTCTTATCAATTTTTTGAGATCTGCTTCTTGCATTTCTTCTATGTCATCATCCTCATAATCTTGAATTGGGGTGTCTTTTTCATTTGAGGGCTTCATGGTGACTTCCTTGTTTTTATTACCTTGGTTTTTGCGTTTGTTATTTGTCATATTGGAGATATTTGGTTTCTTCACTGTGGTGCTTTTTCTTGTTATACTATGACTCTAGATTAAGTGGACTATCTGTTTTTGATGGAGCCTTAGGGCTTGAGATGGGTGTGGCCTGAGAACTCTGTTTGGTGTGCCAAAGGTGACACTCCCAGGTTAGGCGTGGTAAACCTCTCTCTCTCTCTCTCTCTCTCTCTCTTTTTTTTGATTCAACAGGGAAGTTATTCTGCACAGCTGAACAAAGTTGGAGGTAGTTAGCAGGCAAATGATATACCCACAGGAGCCAGAGATCAGAAGCTCTTTTCCAAGGACCACACAGGGAATCTGATCTGCCCTTAGAGTGGGCTCAAATTCTCCTTCAGTCTCCCACTGGGTTGCCAAAGTTACGGAATTGTAGCGTCTCTGGAGAGTGCTCACGTGAATTCCGTGAGTTCTCTCCCCCACCGTCTCTTTTTTCACAGTCTCAGTTCAGTAGCACCATAAATTTACTAAGTCCTAATCTCCTGTTAATTCGCCCCACCCAGAGTCAGGTTTTACTGCTAGGCTCAGGGCCGGTGCAGACCTGAGGTCGCTCTGCTTATGACGTATGTCCAAGATGGCGCCTGCTCTTTGTCTTGCTCGCCCTTGAGAGGTGAGCGGAGAGAGAGAAACCCGTGTCCGTACCAGTCACCTTTTTTTTTTTCCCTCTCTCTCTCTTCCAGTTAGCTTGGTGAAGTCCCCCCCGCCCCGGGGGTCGTTCCCTCTAGTCTCCTCTCTCCGCTTGCCTACCAGTGTCTCGGGTTTTTGAGGTTCGGCTCACCTCGCGTTCCAGCGCTGGTGTGTTGAGTCTGCCGCTGATGTCCCGAACTGTGGGCTCCCACGCTCTCCACGCAGGTCTGCTCCCCTTCCAGCGCCGATGTGTGGACTCGGAGCCCTGGACTTCCCAAGTCTCCCTGCTGTTGCACTCCCCTTCGAGCACTTGCGCGCAGACCCTGCAGCTTGCGCAGCTCAGTCCACTGGCTCGGTCCTGCGGTTCGGCTTTCGCGCGCGGTGGGCGACCTTGTTCTCCCAGTAGGTCCTCCGATTCACGCCCACTGGATCCAGAAGAGTTTTGTCTGCAATATTTTCCTGGTTCTTTTTTCTGAGGGTACCGTAACTCCCCTTTTATTAAACTAAATTTTCCCGGACTATCGGTGCGTGCCCTCACTATTCCGCCATCTTGGCTCCGCCCCCCTCGTAGTCCTTTCATTATGATCAATTGTGAACTGAAATTGATACTGGGACTAGTGAGATGGCATTGGTACATGCCACCTTGATGGGATTAAGTTGGAGTCCCCTGGTATGTTTCTAACTCTACCATTTGGGGCAAGTCAGCTTGAGCATGTCCCAAATTGTACATCTCTTCCCTCTCTTATCCCCACTCTTATGTTTAACAGGGATCAGATTTCAGTTAAATTTCAACACTTAAGAATAACTGTGTATTAATTACAGAATTAAACAAGTCATATTAAGTAGAACAGACAAAAAAAAAAAACTACTAAGAGGGATAATGTATTAAGTTGTTCATTAACAGTCAGGGCTATGCTGATCAAGTCACCATTTCTCATAGTGTCCATTTCACTTCAGGAGGTTTCCTTTTTGGTGTTCAGTCAGTTGTCACCAATCAGGGAGAACATATGGTATTTGTCCCTTTGGGACTGGCTTATTTCACTCAGCATGATGTGTTCCAGATTCCTCCATTTTGTTGCAAATGACTGGATTTTGTTGTTTCTTACTGTGGCATAGTATTCTAAACAGTATATATCCCATAATTTCTTTATCCAGTCTACCGTTGATGGGCATTTAGGTTGTTTCCAGGTCTTGGCTATTGTGAATTGAGCTGCAATAAACATTATGGTGCAGACTGCTTTTTTGTTTGCCAATTTAAATTCCTTTGGGTAAATTCCAAGGAGTGGGATGGCTGGGTCGAACGGTAGGGTTATCTTCAGGTTTCTGAGGAATCTCCAGACTGATTTCCATAGTGGCTTAACCAGTTTGCATTCCCTCCAACAGTGGGTTAGTGCCCTTTTTCCCCACATCCTCGCCAGCATCTGTTGTTGGTAGATTTGTGTATGTGAGCCATTCTAACCGGGGTGAGGTGGAACCTCATTGTGGTTTTGATTTGCATTTCCCTGATTGCTAGTGACCTTGAACATTTTTTTATGTGCCTGTTGGACATTTGGATTTCCTCTTTTGAAAATGTCTATTGAGGTCCTTGGCCCATCTCTTAAGTGGGTTGTTGGTTTTGTTTTTGTGGAGTTTCTTGATCTCTTTGTAGATTCTGGTTGTTAACCCTTTATCTGTTGCATAGTTTGCAAATATTTTTTCCCATTCTGACGGTTGTCTCTTCACTCTCCTGACTGTTTCTTTTGCAGTACAGAAACTTCTCAATTTGATGCAATCCCAATAGTTGATTTTGGCTTTGACTGCCTGTGCCTCCCGGGTCTTTTCCAGAAATTCTTTGCCGTGCCAATATCTTGAAGGGTTTCTCCAATGTTTTCTAATAACTTGATGGTGTCAGGTCATAGATTTATGTCTTTAATCCACGTTGAGTGGATTTTTGTGTAAGGTTTAAGGTAGGGGTCTTGCTTCATGCTTCTGCACGTGGAAATCCAGTTTTCCCAGCACCATTTATTGAATAGACTGTCCTTGCTCCAGGAATTGGTTTTAGATCCTTGATCAAATATAAGTTGGCTGTAGATGTTTGGGTTGATTTCTGGTGTTTCAATTCTGTTCCATTGGTCTATCCTTCTGTTTCTGTACCAGTACCATGCTGTTTTGATTACAACTGCCCTGTAGTATGTCCTGAAATCTGGTATTGTGATGCCTCCGGCTTTGTTTTTGTTGTACAAGATTGCTTTAGCTATTCGAGGTCTCTTGTGCCTCCATATGAATTTCAGCACCATTTTTTCCAGATCTGAGAAGAAGGTCTTCAGTATCTTGATTGGTATTGCATTGAATCTATAAATTGCTTTTGGGAGAATGGACATTTTGATGATATTGATTCTTCCAATCCATGAGCATGGAAGATTTTTCCATTTCTTGGTATCCTCTTCTATTTCTTTCTTTAAGGTTTTGTAATTCTCATTGTAGAGATCATTAATGTCCTTGGTTAAGTTTATTCCAAGGTATTTGATTGTTTTTGTAGCTATTGTGAATGGGATTGATCTTAGCAGTTCTTCCTCAGCCATGGCATTGTCTGTGTATACAAAGGCTGTTGATTTTTGTGCATTGATTTTATACCCTGCTACTTTGTAATGGCCCATACTTTCCGCTGTGATCACACTCACAGAGATCTTTCATTTAGGTCACTTTTTTTTTTTTAATTGAGGAACCAAAAGAAATTCTGACTTTGTAAATGGTAGGAAATTTTCAAAGTTACTACTATATGTATATTTCTAATAACAAAATAAGTGACTAGTATCTGGTTACTTCATTCTGTTTCAAAAAATTCTATATATATTCTATATTGTAAACTTCATGGAGATGGAAAACTTACCATTCATATATGCATTTTTTCTACATATTTCAGGTAAACATGAAAAATGGAATGTACTGTAAATAATGAATATTCAGAATCATAAACCAATTTTTAAAAATCCATAATTGCAAATGCTGTGAAACTAACTATATATAAATCCAGAAAAGTAATGTCATTTTACAGTTGAATGCAGGATTCAGTTTATAGTGATGCAATGTCTAACATCAGTGGGTCAACCAATCTACTTTATGAGCATGATTATAGGAACTCTTCCATTTGGTATGAATTATAGGAAAATTTGATTATGGCAAACATTCATGTGGAATAATAACATTTGCAACAAAACTGCAAATTATTTTGTATGAAAAAGAACTGAATAAGAAAAAATAGATGTGATTAAGAAAACAATTTTGAATAAATTGTGAATTGATAATATTTTTCACATCAACTTAGTTCAATTGAGAAGAATTCCAATTTATGTGAAAACTTTCAGAATACAGATATGATGTTTTCTAGATGGAAATATTTTTGTGTGGGGGTTTAAAAAATGACAAAATTGGAGGAGAAAAATATTTTAGTAGGCTATTTGTAATATCTAAATCTAATAAACAATACAAGGGGCAGTCATAAAAATATACGGGAAAAACTAATGTTTGCAACAGAATATTTAAAAAGAAACAAACCTAGATCATTTTAGAATGTGTTAAGCTTCTTAATGAAGAATGTAGCTAAACTCTTGGATTATGATTCATTTTTCATTGTTAAAGAACTTTAGAATTATTAGCTTCAAAAACATTTGAGTATTGAAAGAACATTTAAATATACATATTTTAAACTGACAGTAAATTTTTAAATATATTAACATAGTAGAACACCCCCAAAACTTGTTAGGGCAATTGTCATAGAACCTCCAAACCTGGTCGGCTTGACAGGTGGCAGTAAGCCAATTAATGACACCAATGTGGTAGAAGAAAGTAGGGGTTTATTGCAAACCACAGAGCAGTGATCTGGACAGTTAGCACTTAATTCCTTTACTCTCCAAGGAGTTAGGAATAAAGGTTCTTAGAGATTGATATTGAGTGAGAAGTGTATGCTCAGCTCATCGCCAAGGCCATGGTTGTTCTACGCTCATCATGACCCTCCTCCATTTGGTCAGTGATTTCATGTTCTTTGGGGAATTTTGGTGATGACAAAGTGGGTTCCCATCAGTATAGGAGTTACATGTAGGTGGTAGTTAATTTGGGGAGAGTGAGGAGTCAGCTTCCTGGAAAAGAAACCCCTTAAGCAAGACCCAACATGAAGATGTTATCTATCACAGAGAAAAATGACCTCAGTAGTCTTACATTCAGTGACCCTATAAGGCCAGCTATTCCTTTCCCTCACTTCAGTGAGCAAATATTAGTAAGAGGTTGATTTGTAATTGTAAAAGCAAGAAAAGTAAATTTTCAGCTGAGGGAGGGGACCTGGGAGAGTGGAAGGCTAGGGCCTGATGGAATCTAGTTTCCACATCCAAGGTACCGCATAAGTGTTTGGCTTTAATAGGTTAAGAAAAAGAAGTATTTTTAAACACAGAGTTATTTTTAATCATACATTTAATTTTTAGATGTTACTTTGGACTCTGATATAATAGTTAAAAAATTTAACATGCTATCACTTCATACTATATATATCCCCAGGTTATGGCTATACCTATATATACATTTATATATGTATATGCATATATATATATGTTAACTTTAACAAGGTCTGTAAAATTTAAATGGTATGTTCTATCATTATATAATTGAATAATTTTAATTGAGTGTTTAAATTACTTGAAAACTTACTCATTTTTGTGAAAAGCTTATATATCCCACCAAATTTTGGTTAAGTTTTTAATTGACTGGATTTTGTTTCTTTCATGTTGAAAACATCTGTGATAAGCTGAATAATGGTTCTCCAAAATATTTATCACATCTTATTCCCCAGAATCTATAAATAAGTAACCTTAAAAGAGAATTTGCACATGTGATATAAAGATTTGGAGATTATTATGGACTATCCAGGTGGGCACAGTATAATCATATATGTCTTCATAAAAGCAGGTCAAGGACACTTTTATTTTAAAAACAAAACATTTTTTAATTTGGAAGGCAGAGTGACAGAAAGAAAGATTTCATTTACTTGTTTACAACTCAGATGCCCCATGCAGCCAGGGCAGTGTCAAGCCAAAGCCTGGAGACAGGAATTCTTTCCAGATTTCCTTCATGGTGACAGGGGCCCAAGCACTTGAATCCTCATCTGCTGCCCCCCAGGCACACTATCAGGAAGCTGGATTGGAAACATAGCCAGAGTTAGATCCATTAGATCCAAGGCACTGTGATACGGGATGCAGGTGTCCCAAGAAGTGGCTTAACCCATTCTGCCATAATGCCAGTTCCCAGAGCAAGAAATCTTTAAGGAAGGGAAGGGGAGACTACAACCTGGGAATTTCAGTATTTGCATCCAAGGCACTCTGCTAGGGGCTCAGTTTTAATAGCATAATCTGAGCTAGTTCCAGATATCTTTGTTCTACCCAAGCATAAAAAGTTCTAAGGTCACCAGCTAATGATCCAAAACACTCAAATACTTATTGATATTCATTTCTACATGAAGACCTTAAAGCTTCTAAAGCATCTAATGTTCTCCAAAGTTGTTCTTTAGATTTTCAGTTACATTCTGGTGAGGGATTAAATCATCAGCCATTCAGGACTGGTCCAGATACTACTATAAGATCAGTGCTTGTGCCAATAGATCAAAAACAATCCCATGGTTACCTTTTGCTTCATTTTAATACAAAGATCTCTGTTTCAGGGGGAAGCTTAAGACTTATTACCATCATGGCCGGCACCGCGGCTCAATAGGCTAACCCTCCACCTGCGGCGCCGGCACCCCGGGTTCTAGTCTCGGTTGGGGCACTGGATTCTGTCCCGGTTTCTCCTCCTCCAGTCCAGCTCTCTGCTGTGGCCCGGGAGTGCAGTGGAGGATGGCACAAGTGCTTGGGCCCTGCTCCCGCATGGGAGACCAGGAGGAAGCACCTGGCTCCTGGCTTTGGATCAGCTCAGCACACTGGCCTTAGCGGCCATTTGGGGGGTGAACCAATGGAAGAAAGACCTTTCTCTCTGTCTTTCTCTCTCACTGTCTAACTCTGCCTGTCAAAAAAAAAGGCTTATTACCATCACATGTGATGCATGTCAAGACATGTTTCTGAACTGTTCCTACATGAACTTGTACCCACTCTCACATGTAGTGACAAGAATTTCCCCTCTTGCATGTTAATGTTCCCCCAGAAAAGAAGGAACACATTTCCCCTTGTTCGGGGAACCACACTTTGAAAATAATTCTCTGTGATCTTATTTGCTACAGATAAATTACTTCGTATGACAACTTCTTCTGGTGCTTTTCTTTTCTTTCTTTTTTTAAGATTTTATTATTTTACTTGAAAGTCAGAGTTACACAGAGAGAGAAGGAAATGCAGAGAGAGAGAGAGGTGTTCCATCCACTGGTTCACTCCCCAATTGGCCACAACAGCCAGAACTGCACCCATCAGAAGCCAGGAGCTTCCTCCAAGTCTCCCACACAGGTGAAGGGGCCCAATGGTGTCGGCCATCCTCCATTGCTTTCCCAGGCCATAGCAGAAAGCTGGATAGGAAGTGGAGCAGCTGATACTTGAATGGTGCCCACATGGGATGCTGGCACTGTAGGCAGCAGCTTTACCCACTAAGCCACAGCGCCAGCCTTCTGGTGCTTTTCTTGTTGAGCTTGCCAGGAAGTGGGCTCACAATTGTGGGTCAGTATCATCAATGCCTAGACAGGCATATTGATATGGATGTTGACCAAATTCAGATACATCATGGTTTCAGACTCTTTCTTGTTCCATGCAAATTAGACTGAAAGACTGTGAGGCTTCTATCAGAAACATCTGTAAGATCAGAGTAGATAAACTAAGGCTGGAAAGATGTTTCTTATTGCCTGAAGGGATGTTGATCCAATTTTTGTAAAACACTGCATCTGCCAGAGTAAATTTGTGCAACAGTCAAATACACTCTGTGAGTACCCAGTTGGCCACTTCTATCTTATTTGAATCTTGACCTATAAAGATAGTACAGATACACCTGCCCTCTAAACAGTCACTGAACAAAGCAATACTAGCTAATACAGCCCACAGTCCACCAGAAATTTTTATAAGCAAGGTAAGATACCAGTGATACAGACCGACGATTGCATTATTTTAGGCTGTGTTCAGGTCATCAGAGCTGTACTCCTCCCAGCCAGCAGCTTTATAAAGGCAGGTGAAATCAGCAGCTGTTTCACTCTCTACAGCACTGCTGCATTCACTTCCATTTCACTCCTGATTCGCTCTCCCTTCTGGTTTCTGAAACCAGGTAATAGAGGCTAATCTACTTGGGAGGACAGCAGAAGTTAAATAAGGACTCTGGAATGATTAAATCCACAGAGAAATATTACATTTCCATACATCTCTTCATCACTGCTTTCAAATACCATTTAGTGTGTTTTCCTTAGGAGCCCCATAGCTTCTTATCGCTT
This sequence comes from Oryctolagus cuniculus, assembly GCF_964237555.1. NCBI lineage: Eukaryota > Metazoa > Chordata > Mammalia > Lagomorpha > Leporidae > Oryctolagus > Oryctolagus cuniculus. The sequence continues at coordinate 96,101,236 of NC_091436.1, forward strand.
GCTAATTGACTGTGAGTGCCTGGTGGGTTCAGTTTCTGTTCAAATTGAGCTTGCAGAGAGAAAGAGAAATGAAGATAGAGGCAGAGACTGCTGCCCTCAGTGACATTACAATGACCTGCGAAAAGAATAGAGGAAGATAAAAGGTCTGGTGCCTCATCTATAGACAAGAAATGGGGATCAGGCAAATGAGACCATGGGCTGACTGAATTCCATTTCAACCAGGCATAATAACAAAGTTTCAAGTGGCATTTACAACCTTGCACCAAATTGTGTTCTCAGTCTAATGTTTTTTTTTTTTTAATTTGCAGCTTTTTTTCCCAATAATAACTCACAAGTCAAAATGAGAAAAAAATCAACATTATATTTGCAAAGTATTTTGCTTTAAATTTGCCCATTAAAATTAGAAAGATAATCGAAAAGTTGAGGTCTTTGAATCAGTATAAATTTACAGGCAGAAGAGGAAAAAAAAATGTATGTTTACAAATTTTTAAGTAAATCTTAATTTTTCACCTATGGAAGGAAAGCTTTGAGCTAGAAATAGAAAACAATTCACTAAGATGAACCAGCTTTTTAGTTAAGGAAAAAATGGTAGTCTGACATTCAACTGAATCACTGTTTCTGGTTGTACTAGGGTGACTATAGGTAATGATAATGTATAGCATATAAGCTAGAGGAGAATTTTGAATTTTTTTTAACCATAAAAGGTGATAAATAATTGAGGTAAGGCAGATTTTCAAAAACTCACAGAAGGACCAGGCATTGTCTTGAGCTTAGTAACCTCTTTACACCCGTCTTTAAAACCTTCCCTAAGGAGGCCCAGCAGTGTGGCATAGTAGGCTAAGCCTCTGCCTGAGGCACTGTCATTCCAATGTGGGCACCAGTTAGTGCCCCAGCTGCTCCTCTTATGATCCAGCTCTATGCTTATGGCCTGGAAAAGTGGAAAATGGCCCAAGTGCTTGGGTCCCTGCAGCCATGTTGGAGACCTGGAAGAAGCTCCTGGCTTCAGATCAGCCCAGCTCAGGCCCATTGTGGCCATTTATGGAGTGAACCAGGGGATGGAAGGCCTTTTTCTGTCTATAACTCTGCCTCAAACAAATAAATAAAATATTTTTTAAAATCCTTTTCCTAAGAACAAGGGTTGATTCTGATGAAAAGATTGTGCCTTTTTGGTGGGAAGCAGCAGAAATCTAGGTTTGATACAGGGGTGATAGGCCATGCCACTTGTTGCTTGAGGGCCAATTTATCAGCCACAAAAGTCCATGCAAGGAAATGTTTCCTCAAGAAGGTAGCAATATTGTGGGAAACTCAACATTTCTTTTGGTTCAAAAGTGCTTTTCCCAATTTGCAAGTTAGCAGGAGCATTTTAAAGGAAGAAACGGAGATGGGGGCCACTTACAATTTACTATCTCAAACCTAGGTAGATGACAAACTTCAGTAAGTACGTTTGCCTTTTATAAACATTTGTTTTTACCAAGACAGCAGTTTAAATCTCTCCCTTGCTATGGCTGATTGAGTTCCTCTGCTTAAACTGACAGAGTATCAACAAAAAGCACAAACACGCACTAAGAAACTGGCATTTATTTAAATGTACCATGTTCTAATATTCAGTTATACATACGCAGATTGCAAACTCATCACTACACGTGTTAAGAGAGAGAGGAGAAAGCCATCATATACTCAGCTTATTGGACCCTCCTATTATGCATAGTGTTACTGGTCACAGAGGGGAGGGCAATTGCTGGAGTCTCGTGGGTTCTTTTCATCAGCTTAGTATGGAAATAAAAAGCTGGGAAACAATTTGCAAAGAGGCAGAAATTTTATTAGACAAAAATAAACTTTTATTTGATTGGCAAGTGAGCAAAAGTGTCTGGTCCAAGAGGAGACCAGGCGGAGTGCCCGAGCAGGACACTGGCTTTGAGGAAGTGTCTGAGGTTTTTAAGGCATTGCTGTTTTTTTTTTTCTTTGGGTCATTCTGTTGGGGTGCCCATTGGATGGGGGTTTCACATAGGTATGTTGATTGGCTTGGGGCTCATGGACATAGCTAGGGTCTCCTGGAGACTGTCTCCTTAGGGGCTCAGCCCCCTCCTCTGCTAGCTCTGGGTGGAATATTATAAATTGAAGGCATGATTTAAAACCACAAGGTCACACAAGATAGCCAGGGTCTGCTGGAGCTGGTCCAACTCTCCCAGGGAGCTCAGCCCCTTCCCCTGCCAGCTGTGAGTGAAAGAATGCAGCCAAACTGAAGGTGTGATTTAAAGTTTCAAGGTCACACATGCAGCACAAGAAGCTATTAGTTAGGGAGATGCCAGTTGTTCTAGAGACAAGTTTTCCAGCCACAGATGGCAGCCTGCTTCTGAAAGACATTCTGCCTACATCTGAAGGGGCCCACAGAATCCCAGCCCCACTTGCCGGCCTCACATAGTATGGCATAAAACTTCGAATATGTTATTTTCTTACCTGTAGTAGTCCATTGCCCAGGAAGTTTTCTTTAAGTACTTTAGTTGAAAACAAGTTTTCCAGCACTCTGGCCTCAGAATCAGCCCTAAAGAATTCCGATCGGGCTGAAAAGCCCATGAGAGTATTTCAAGCATGGAAAGCCAAGACACTCTGGCAAAAAAAGAAAAGAAAAAAAAAACACAACAACAAAACCTAAATGAAAGATCTCTGTGAGTGAGATCCCAGTGGAAAGAACAGGTCTTCAAAGAAGGAGCTACCTTTCTCTGAAGGGAGGAGAGAACCTCCACTTTGACTATGACCTTGTCTAAACAAGATAAGAGTCGGAGAACTCAAAAGGCTTCCATAGCCTTGGAAACTCATGACTGGTGCATAGGGAGATTACTGATGCCATAAACAGAAGTGTCAATTTGTAAAGTCAACAACAGGAGTCACTGTGCACTTACTCCTCATGTAGGATCTCTGTCCTTAATGTGCTGTACATTGAGACTTAATGCTATAACGAGTACTCAAACAATATATTTCACTTTGTCTTTCTATGGGGGTGCAAACTGTTGAAATCTTTACTTAATGTATACTAAACTGATCTTCTGTAAAAAAAAAAAAAAGAAATTATCAATTCCCAACTTGACTCTCACTGGGATTAAAGATGACAATAGGTCTGATCTGATTTCATCATCATTTAAAAAATCATCTATTATTTTTCACTTTATGTTTCTGTGTGGGAGCAAACTGTTGAAATCCTTACTTAATGTATGCTAAACTGATCTTCTGTATATAAAGATAATCGAAAATGAATCTTGATGTGAATGGAAGGGGAGAGGGAGTGGGAAAGGGGAGAGTTGCGGGTAGGAGGGACGTTATTGGGGGGAAGCCATTGTAATCCATAAGCCGTACTTTGGAAATTTATATTCATTAAATAAAAGTTAAAAAAAAAGAAAACAAGTTTTCAACAATATAGTTTCTTTTTTTAAAGACTTATTTATTATTTATTGGAAAGAGTTACACAGAGAGAGGAGAGGCAGAGAGAGGTCTTTCATCTGATGGTTCACTCCTCAATTGGCTGCAACGGCTGGAGCTGCACCAATCCGAAGCCAAGAGCCAGGATCCAGGAGCTTCCTCCAGGTCTCCCACGTGGGTGCAGGATCCCAAGGACTTGGGCCATCTTCTCTTGCTTTCCCAGGCCATAGGGAAGAGCTGGATCAGAAGAGGAGCAGCCGGGGCTCAAACCGGTGCCCATATGGGATGCCAGAGCTCAGGCCAGGGCATTAACCTGCTGTGCCACTGCTGCACCACAGTGCCAGCCCCAACAATATACTTTCTAAAAGCTTCTTTTGAGTTCTGGATTTTATTGTGGCAGTCAATGTAATATATCAGAAATAAAGACTTTACAAAAAAAGAAAAACTCATCTTCTTTGTTTTTAAAGAAAACTACTTGGGAGACTTTGGGATCACAGCGAAGCACAGTACAAAGTGTTTTTTGGGGAAACAAGTTGTGTAGGTAGCAAAGTGCCCATACATCAAGGGTTTGATGATGGCTGTATAATAACCAAATAAAATTATCATTCATATTCCAATTGTAAATGTTATCTTTTTCTAAGATGGTATGTTTATAAAGTGTTTTAAAATATCTTAAGAAAAACCACATGTTTCTATACCTGAAAAATGTTTTAACTGTGCAATTATAAACAATTAATACAAATTGAGGATGGATGCTATAATGTGTCTCTATACATTGCCTATGCTGGGATTGCTATACAATTTAATTCTCTCTGAAAATGGAGCCTAGGACTTTAAAATGAGAGACTATTTTAATTAATTCTAATGGGCATCAGTGTAAAACTAAGAATACCTAGTAAAGATGGATGTGCAAAATGAATTTTAGTTGTATAATTCTCTATTCAATTTCTATAAATAATCTTTAGAGGATTTATTTTGTGGGATCCTCCATTGTCTCTGCATAGGAAATTAGGAGGGCAGGGCAGTCTCAGCAAAGAATTGTTCAGTGTTTCACTGGGATCCATTATTCTTAACAAATAGCCTATATATCATGTAAAACACTGCTGTAAAAAGATAGAAATACAAAATATTCTAAAGGTATTGCCAACAAAATGTGACTCTAAGGGCTCCTGCTCACCGTTATTTTCTTTTTCATGTTTTGTTTTCTTTTGTTTCCCTCAACCTCTGTCTGCATTTTCTTCCTCCTGATCATTTTTAGCTGAAGCAGGCTGAGGCCATGAAATCACCAATTCTGTTTGTTTTCCACCTGAAGCAGCTCATGCAGTCACTCTGCAGGGATTTTTTTCAGGTTTGGTAGTTAAAAATTTGAAAACTTCTATGATTAGTTTGTAAACAAATTACAAGTTGGTTGTGCATTTGACCAATCTATGTTGAAAATTGCTATATTGAAAATAGTGATTTGTTATCTGCAAAGATAGGGGCATTTTATGCTTAGCAGAATGAATGCTTGATCATTTCTTAATGGAAAACCTAAAGCAATTTTCTGATAATTTGAGTGCCACAGCGTTGAATCACATTACCTTAATCCTCACTTCATTTCTTTTGAACTAACAGCGTTTTTCCTTGTTGAAGTGCTTTTATTAATATATTTGCCATTTAAGGGATTGATTTGTGATTTGTGAGTGTATGGTACCCAAGATATCCAGATTTTTTTATTAATAGGACTCCATCATAAACAGTTTGGATACTTCTTGTTGCTCTAATACTTCATCTACTACAGAGTTGCAGAAAACAGCTGAATCCATGCACATGAGGAAATAATTTAGCAAAACAACATACACAGGTGCTTCTTCATTATTTTTGTTTTGTTTTCAGTGTTCCAATAATTGCCCATTTGGAGGAGACAACAATATCAGTAACAATAATCATTAGAGCTATGCACATATGCTTTATAGTCATCATCAACATTTCCTCTTTTTGAATTGAAATTTAGAGGAGTTTTTAAAGAGAAAATTGGTTAATATAAGATACAATTGCCATGGAAATTGTATTTTCTTTTTTTTTCTGTTCAAGCATTGGTTTTATTTATATAGGCTGTGGAATTCTGATTAAAACCAAATAACTCCATGAGGTCAGCTACTACTTGATTTGTTTTACTCATTTAATAAGATCAACACCTAATTATAATTCAATTTACCAATTCTTTTAATCAACCTAATGAAATAAGCAATACATGTAGGTACCATTATTCTCAGCATTGAGTGAAGTCTTGCACCCAAGTCTTCTCACTCTAAATTCAGCTGTTCCCTCACCAAACCCACCAGAAACAACATATTGTGACATGCAGCCCTACACAATGCAACAAAATACAAATAAATGCCTTTTCACCACACTATGTCTTTTCACTACAATAGCCTATTTTAGAGAGCTCATCCATGGTTCCAAGAACTCCCAGGATGGTAGAGTTTAGGAAGGTGCAAGGTAATTTCACCCCTTATTTTTATTCTATCTCCTGTTATAGTCTGTGTCTCCTTCTAAACTTATAAGGCCATGGTGGCACTGTTATCTGTCCAATAGGGAAAATATTCTCTTCCCTGTTTTCTCTACTATAAGAATACCAGTGGGGTGGAACTGGTGAAGATTCAAGTTTAGGAAAAAATGTTTAAAATTCTAAGCGTTTGCAATAATCAATTTGTTTATCTAATGAGACTGCCTTTTATTTACAATGTTTCAAAATATATTGGAATGATTTCTTTTTCTTTCTATGAAAAATAAATAAAACTGAAAATAAGCTTTGTTGTAGATTATGGGATTTTCAGACAACCCAGATAAAACATGGAGACACTGTTCCTTTCTTTTACATTTTAGAAGATCTTATTTAGCTATCAAAAAGCAAGAAAACATTAAAGTACTGCTTCTTAAGAATCATTTTTCACTTTCTGTTTGTCAACTAACAAAATAATGTGAATATGTTATCACATCAATCTGTTATATTCAGTTGAAGAAGTGCAGGCATCAGGTAGATATATGGCAATCAGAAGTGTGCTGAGAGCCAAGGGTCATTCCCTGAGAAAGGAGGGACATAGTTAACTTCTCTTGTATCTTGGGGTATAAACACACACACATATACAATTACAAAATAGTTATTTTCATCTTATTTGAAGGGGAGAGAGAGAGATCTTCCATCTGCTGTTTCACTCTCCAAATGCCCACAACAGTCAAGCCTGGGACAGGTCAAAACCAGGGGCCAGGAACTCCATCTTCATCTCCCACATGGGTGGCAGGGACTCAGGTACTTGAACCATCAACTGTTGCCTTTCCAGGGTACACACTAAAAGAAAACTGAGGGTATATGGGAGAACTCACAGTGTGGCTGAGACGTGAGTACTCTTGATGGGAGATGCCACAAACTCGAGTGGCCTTGGTTACCTGGTGAGAGACCCTGCAGGGGAATCTGAGTTTACACTGAGGACTACACAGATCCTTTGTGTGGTCCTTGGTACAGAGCAGATGTATACCCACTGGGGCTAGCACTCAGGCACTGATTGACATTGAGGAGAAGAGCTCAGCTGGCAATAATTACTTCCCTTCTGAATAAAAAAAAAGAGAGAGAGAGAAGATTTACCATGCCAAATCTGGGTGTGCCAAAGGTGGCACACCCTTAACCCAAAAGAATGGGACAGAGCTCTCTGGTCACACCGATAACAAGCCTCTAGAGATTCACCAAAAGCAGACAGTCCACTTAATTTAGAGTCATAGTATAACAAGAAAAGCCACCACAGCAAGAAAAAAAAAGGAAGAAGAAACGAAAGAATATCTCCACAATGCCAAACAACAAATGCAAAAACAGAGGAAACAAGAACAAGGAAGACATCATGATACTCCCAAATGAACATGACACTCAAATACAAGATTATGAAGATGATGAGATAGAAAAAAGGCAAGATAAGGAATTAAAAATATGTATGATAAGAAAATTTAGAAGTTATCAAAAATAAATGCATGAACTACAGAAATCCACACTGGATAGGACAGAAAAATATTTCTCATACAAAGGAAATCTTAAGGAGGAATCAAAATCAGGAATTTAGTAGAATATTAAATTGAGATATTGAAGATAATCAAAATGAAATGAAAAAAATTCAATAAAACAAATGAAAAACATAGTTGAAAGCTGTCGCTCCCCCTCTTCGCGGAGGAACGACACTAAACCCTGCCTAGGCTTCATATCCGAGTCACGGCACCATTATGTCGCTCCCCGTCTTCGTGGAGGAACGACACAGGACCCTGCGTTGTTCTTTCATCTGCTCGGCCCTCCCCGGGTTTGCTGCTGGTTCTTCCCGGGTTGGCTACCGTCCCTTCCACCTCCGTGGAAGGGCAGTTCCCCCTAGCCACTTTCCCCACTTCCGCAGGGGAGCGGCACACTGACAGCCGGCTCTCTCGGGGGCTGCACAGGTGTTCCTTCAGATAGATGTTCCCCTTAGATGTTCCTGGTGCATGTTGTCTCTCTCCTCCTTTATAGTCCTCTTCCACCAATCCCAACTCTGCTACCCACACGCCGAGTACGCTGCTCTCCTCCAATCAGGAGTAAGTCCTACAGTTTATTGGTTGAACTGGAGGCAGCTGTGTAGAAGCTGTTTCTCCCTTCTCAGCGCCATATTGTGGGAGAGCAGATGCATAGAATAAGTCTTAATTCCAGTAACTTAGTCTAGTCCGAGTTGCTCCCAGTTGCTCCCCACAGAAAGCCTTAAAAACAGAATCAGTGAAGCAGAAGAGAGAATATTGGACTTAGAAGACAGAGCACAGGAAAGTATACAGTCAAACCAAAGAAAAGAAGAGGAAATTAGAAATCTAAAAAATAGTGTTGGGAATCAACAGGATACTATTAAAAAACCAACATTCGGGTTCTAGGAGTTCCTGAGGCATGCAGAGAGAGAAAGGATTAGAAGGCCTTTTTAGTGAGATACTAGCAGAAAACATCCTGGGTTTGGAGAAGGAAAGAGGCATCCAAGTACAGGAAGCACATAGAACCCCCCAATAAACATGACCACAAGAGATACTCACCAAAACAGATTAAAATCAAACTCACCACAGTGGAACACAAAGAAAAGATCTAAAATGTGCAAGAGAGATTACACTGAGAGGATCTCCAATTAGACTGACAGCAGACTTCTCATCAGAAACCCTACAGCCTAGGAGGGAATAGCGAGATATAGCCCAGGTACTAAGAAAGAAAAACTGTCATCCCAGAATGTTATATCCTTCAAAGTTCTCATTTGTGAATGAAGGTGAAATCAAGACCTTTCATAGCAAACAGAAATTGAAATAGTTTGCCGCCACTTGTCCAGCCCTGAAAAGATGCTTAAACATGTGCTACACACAGAAACACAGAAACACAGCCATCAATATGAAAGAATGTAAAGGAAGAAAACCTCCCAATAAAAGATCACAGGAAGTTCAAAGCATATATTAGAAATATCTTTGGGGAAATGGCAGAGCAAATTTACTGCTTAACAATAGACACAATAAATGTAATTGGCCTCAACACTCAAGTTAAAAGACACAGATGGCTGAATGGATTAAGGAACAAAACCCATCTATTTGCTGCTTACAGGAAACACGTCTTTCCATCAAAGATGCATGCAGACTGAAAGTGAAAGGTTGGAAAAATATACTCCATGACAACAGAAACCAAAAAAGAGCTGGTGTAGCCATCTTAATATCAGACAAAATAAACTTTAACACAAAAACTGTAAGAGAGACAAAGAGGGGCACCATATAATGATAAAGGGATCAATTCAACGGGAAGATGTAACTATTATAAACATATAATGCACCTAATTACAGGGCACCATGTTATTTAAAAGATATGTTAAGGAACTTAAAGGGAGACTTATACTCAATAAAATAGTATTGGGGACTTCAATATTCCAGTTTCAGAAATAGACAGATCAACTGGACAGAAGATCTACAAGGAAACAGCAGATTTAATCAAAACTAGTGACGAAATGGATCTAACAGATATCTACAGAACTTTTTATCCTACATTAAAGAATACACATTCTTCTCAGCAGTGCATGGAACCTACTCTAGGATTGACCACATACTAGGCCATCAAGCAAGTCTCAGCAAATTCAAAAGAATTGAAATCATACCATGCAACTTCTCAGACCTCCCTGTAATGAAGCTAGAAATTAGCAACTCAGGAATCCCTAGAGCATGTGCAAACACATGGAGACTGAACAACATGCTCCTGAATGAATAATGGATCATAGAATATATCAAAGGGGAAATCAAAAACATTCTGGAAGTAAATGAGAATAACACAACATATCAAAGATTAAGGGATACAGCAAAAGCAGCGTTAAGAGGAAAGTTTAGGCTGGCACCATGGCTCACTAGTCTAATCCTCCGCCTTGCGGCGCTGGCACACTGGGTTCTAGTCCCCGTCGCCCCTCTTCCAGGTCAGCTCTCTGCTGTGGCCAGGAAGTGCAGTGGAGGATGTCCCAATTCCTTGGGCCCTGCACCCCATGGGAGACCAGGATAAGTACCTGGCTCCTGCCATCAGATCAGCGCGGTGCGCCAGCCGCAGTGCACTGGCCACGACGGCCATTGGAGGGTGAACCAACAGCAAAAGGAAGACATTTCTCTCTGTCTCTCTCTCTCACTGTCCACTCTGCCTGTCAAAAAAAAGAGGAAAGTTTATAGAAATAGGTGCCTACATCAAGAAATTGGAAAGGCACCAAATAATGAGCTTTTGGTGCATCACAAGGATCTAGAAAAACTGCAGCAAACCAGACAAAAACTCATAGAAGAATAGAAATAATTAAAATCACAGAAGAAATCAACAAGATTGAATCCAAAAAAAATTACAAAAGATCAGCCAAACGAGGAGCTGGCTTTTTGAAAAAATAAACAAAATTGACACCCCATTGGCCCAACTAACTAAAAAAAGAATAGACCCAAATCATTAAAATCAGAGATGAAAAAGGGAATGTAACAACTGACAACACAGTAATAAAAAGAATCATCAGAAACTACCACAAAGAGTTGTATGCCATCAAACAGGGAAATCTATCATAAATGGATAGATTCCTGGACACATGCAACCTACCTAAATTGAACCAGGAAGACATAGAAAACCTAAACAGACCCATAACTGAGACAGAAATTGAAACAGTAATAAAGGCCCTCCCAACAAAGAAAAGCCCAGGACCAGATGGATTCACTGCTGAATTCTACCAGACATTTAAAGAAGAACTAACTCCAATTCTTTTCAAACTATTCAGAATAATTGAAAAAGAGGAAATCATCCCAAATTCTTACTATGAAGCCAGCATCACCTTAATTCCTAAGCTGGAAAAAGATGCAGCATTGAAAGTGAATTAAAGACCAATATCTCTGATGAATATAGACGCAAAAATGCTCAATAAAATTCTGGACAATAGAATGCAACAACACATCAGAAAGATCTCCCATCCAGACCAAGTGGGATTTATCCCTGGTATGCAGGGATGGTTCAATGTTCGCAAATCAATCAATGTGATATGCCACATAAACAGACTGCAGAAGAAAAACCATAGGATTATCTCAATTGATGCAGAGAAAGTATTTGATAAAATACAACAGCCTTTCATGATGAAAACTAAGCAAACTGGGTATGTGTGGGGAGCAACTCGGACTAGACTAAGTTACTGGAATTAAGACTTATTCTATGCATCTGCTCTCCCACAATATGGCGCTGAGAAGGGAGAAACAGCTTCTACACAGCTGCCTCCAGTTCAACCAATAAACTGTAGGACTTACTCCTGATTGGAGGAGAGCAGCGTACTCGGCGTGTGGGTAGCAGAGTTGGGATTGGTGGAAGAGGACTATAAAGGAGGAGAGAGACAACATGCACCAGGAACATCTAAGGGGAACATCTATCTGAAGGAACACCTGTGCAGCCCCCGAGAGAGCCGGCCGGCAGTGTGCCGCTCCCCTGCGGAAGTGGGGAAAGTGGCCGGGGGGAACTGCCCTTCCACGGAGGTGGAAGGGACGGTAGCCAACCCGGGAAGAACCAGCAGCAAACCCGGGGAGGGCCGAGCAGACGAAAGAACAACGCAGGGTCCTGTGTCGTTCCTCCACAAAGACGGGGAGCGACAGGTATGGAAGGAACATTCCTCAATACAATCAAGGCACTTTATGAAAAACCCAAGGGCAGCATCCTATTGAATGGGGAAAAGTTGGAGGCATTTCCACTGAGATCTGGCACCAGACAGGGATGTCCACTCTCACCACTGCTATTCAGCATAGTTCTGGAAGTGCTACCCAGAGCTATTAGGCAAGAAAAAAAAAAGAAATCAAAGGAATACAAATTGGGAAGGAAGAAGTCAAATTATCCCTCTATGCAGATGATATGATTCTTTATTTAGGGGATCCAAAGCACTATACTAAGAGACTATTGGAACACATAGAATAGTTTGGCCAAGTAGCAGGATATAAAATCAATGCACAAAAATCAACAGCCCTTGTATACACAGGCAATGCCATGGCTGAGGAAGAACTTCTAAGATCAATCCCATTCACAATAGCCACAAATACAATCAAATACCTTGGAATAAACTTCACCAAGGCCATCAAAGATCTCTACAATGAGAATGACAACATCTTAAAGAAATAAGATTTTGTCATTCTCATTTTATAGATCTAAAAAAAGAGGATGTCGGAACTGCGGGACTGAGCTGCGCAAGCTGCAGGGTCTGCGCGCAAGTGCTCGAAGGGGAGTGCAACAGCGGGGAGACTTGGGACGTCCAGGGCTCCGAGTCCACACATCGGCGCTGGAAGGGGAGCAGACCTGCGTGGAGAGCGTGGGAGCCCACAGTTCGGGACATCAGCGGCAGACTCAACACACCAGCGCTGGAACGCGAGGTGAGCCGAACCTCAATAACCCGAGACACCGGCAGGCAAGCGGAGAGAGGAGACTAGAGGGAACGACCCCCGGGGCGGGGGGGACTTCACCAAGCTAACTGGAAGAGAGAGAGAGGGAAAAAAAAAAAAAGGTGACTGGTACGGACACGGGTTTCTCTCTCTCCGCTCACCTCTCAAGGGCGAGCAAGACAAAGAGCAGGCGCCATCTTGGACATACGTCATAAGCAGAGCGACCTCAGGTCTGCACCAGCCCTGAGCCTAGCAGAAAAACCTGACTCTGGGCAGGGCGAATTAACAGGAGATTAGAACCTAGTAAATCTGTGGTGCTGAACTGAGACTGTGAAAAAAGAGACGGTGGGGGAGAGAACTCACGGAATTCACGTGAGCACTCTCCAGAGACGCTACAATTCCGTAACTTTGGCAACCCAGTGGGAGACTGAAGGAGAATTTGAGCCCACTCTAAGGGCCGAACAGATTCCCTGTGTGGTCCTTGGGAAAGAGCTTCTGATCTCTGGCTCCTGTGGGTATATCATTTGCCTGCTAACTACCTCCAACTTTGTTCAGCTGTGCAGAATAACTTCCCTTTTGAATCAAAAAAAGAGAGAGAGAGAGAGAGAGAGGTTTACCACGCCTAACCTGGGAGTGTCACCTTTGGCACACCAAACAGAGTTCTCAGGCCACACCCATCTCAAGCCCTAAGGCTCCATCAAAAACAGATAGTCCACTTAATCTAGAGTCATAGTATAACAAGAAAAAGCACCACAGTGAAGAAACCAAATATCTCCAATATGACAAATAACAAACGCAAAAACCAAGGTAATAAAAACAAGGAAGTCACCATGAAGCCCTCAAATGAAAAAGACACCCCAATTCAAGATTATGAGGATGATGACATAGAAGAAATGCAAGAAGCAGATCTCAAAAAATTGATAAGAACATTAAGAAGTTCTCAAAAACAAATTCTTGACCTACAGAAATCCTTAATGGACAAGATAGAAAATCTCTCTCGTGAAAATGAAATATTAAGGAGGAATCAAAATGAAACGAAACAACTAGTACAACAGGAAACTGGGATAGTGACTGAAGTGAAGAATTCAATAGATCAAATGAAAAACACAATAGAGAGCCTTACAAACAGAATGGGAGAAGCAGAAGAGAGAATATCGGACTTAGAAGACAGAGAACAGGAAAGGATACAGTCAGACCAAAGAAAAGACGAGGAAATTAGAAATCTAAAACATATTGTCAGGAATCTTCAGGATACTATTAAAAAACCCAACATTCGGGTTCTAGGAGTTCCTGAAGGCATGGAGAGGGAGAACGGATTAGAAGGCCTTTTTAGTGAGATATTAGCAGAAAATTTCCCAGGTTTGGAGAAGGACAGAGAAATCCTAGTACAGGAAGCTCACAGAACCCCTAATAAACACGACCAAAAGAGACCCTCACCACGACACGTTGTAATTAAACTCTCCACAGTGAAACATAAAGAAAAGATCCTAAAATGTGCAAGAGAGAAACGTCAGATTACTCTCAGAGGATCTCCAATCAGACTCACAGCTGACTTCTCATCAGAAACTCTACAAGCTAGGAGGGAATGGCAAGATATAGCCCAGGTACTAAGAGAGAACAACTGCCAGCCCAGAATATTATATCCTGCAAAGCTATCATTTGTGAATGAAGGTGAAATAAAGACTTTTCATAACAAACAGAAATTGAAAGAATTTGTTGCCACTCGTCCAGCCCTGCAAAAGATGCTTAAAGATGTGTTACACACAGAAACAAAGAAACACGGTCATCAATATGAAAGAAGGTAAAGGAAGGAAACCAAGGAAGGAAAGCTCACAGCAAAAGATCACAGGGAATTCAAAGCATATATTAGAACTTATCTTTGGCAAATGGCAGGGCAAAGTTACCACTTATCATTAGTCACATTGAACGTGAATGGCCTGAACTGTCCAGTTAAAAGACACCGTTTGGCTGATTGGGTTAAAAAACAAAACCCATCTATTTGCTGCTTACAAGAAACACATCTTTCCAACAAAGATCCATACAGACTGAAAGTGAAAGGCTGGAAAAAGATATACCATGCCAACAGAAATGAAAAAAGAGCAGGCGTAGCCATCTTAATATCAGACACCATAAACTTTACCACAAAAACCGTTAAGAGAGACAAAGAGGGACACTACATAATGATTAAGGGATCAATTCAACAGGAAGATATAACAATTATCAATGTATATGCACCTAACTACAGGGCACCGGTTTATCTAAAAGATTTGTTAACGGACTTAAAGGGAGACTTAGACCCCAATACAATAGTACTGGGGGACTTCAATACTCCACTCTCAGAAATAGACAGATCAATAGGACAGAAGATCAACCAGGATACAGTAGATTTAAACGACACTATAGCCCAAATGGATCTAACAGATATATACAGAACTTTCAATCCTACAGCTAAAGATTATACATTCTTCTCAGCAGTACATGGAACCTTCTCTAGGATTGACCACATACTAGGCCATAAAGCAAGTCTCAGCAAATTCAAAAGAATTAGAATCATACCATGCAGCTTTTCAGACCATAAAGGAATGAAGTTGGAAATGAACAACTCAGGAATCCCTAGAGCATACGCAAACACATGGAGATTGAACAACATGCTCCTGAATGAACAATGGGTCATAGAAGAAATCAAAAGAGAAATCAAAAACTTTCTGGAAGTAAATGAGGATAACAGCACAACATACCAAAACTTATGGGACGCAGCAAAAGCAGTGTTAAGAGGAAAGTTTATATCAATAGGTGCCTACATCAAGAAATTGGAAAGGCACCAAATAGATGAGCTTTCTATTCACCTCAAGGATCTAGAAAACCTACAGCAAACCAGACCCAAATCTAGTAGGAGAAGAGAAATAATTAAAATCAGAGAAGAAATCAACAGGATTGAATCAAGAAAAACATTACAAAAAATCAGCCAAACGAGGAGCTGGTTTTTTGAAAAAATAAACAAAATTGACACCCCATTGGCCCAACTAACTAAAAAAAGAAGAGAAAAGACCCAAATCAATAAAATCAGAGATGAAAAAGGAAATGTAACAACAGACACCACAGAAATAAAAAGAATCATCAGAAATTACTACAAGGACTTGTATGCCAGCAAACAGGGAAACCTATCAGAAATGGATAGATTCCTGGACACATGCAACCTACCTAAATTGAACCAGGAAGACATCGAAAACCTAAACAGACCCATAACTGAGACAGAAATTGAAACAGCAATAAAGGCCCTCCCAACAAAGAAAAGCCCAGGACCAGATGGATTCACTGCTGAATTCTACCAGACATTTAAAGAAGAACTAACTCCAATTCTTCTCAAACTATTCAGAACAATTGAAGAAGAGGGAATCCTCCCAAGTTCTTTCTATGAAGCCAGCATCACCTTAATTCCTAAGCCGGGAAAAGATGCAGCACTGAAAGAGAATTACAGACCAATATCCCTGATGAACATAGATGCAAAAATCCTCAATAAAATTCTCGCCAATAGAATGCAACAACACATCAGAAAGATCATCCACCCAGACCAAGTGGGATTTATCCCTGGTATGCAGGGATGGTTTAATGTGCGCAAGACAATCAATGTGATACACCACATTAACAGACTGCAGAAGAAAAACCATATGATTCTCTCAATAGATGCCGAGAAAGCATTTGATAAAATACAACACCCGTTCATGATGAAAACTCTAAGCAAACTGGGTTTGGAAGGAACATTCCTCAATACAATCAAAGCAATCTATGAAAAACCCACAGCCAACATCCTATTGAATGGGGAAAAGTTGGAAGCATTTCCACTGAGATCTGGGACCAGACAGGGATGTCCACTCTCACCACTGCTATTCAATATAGTTCTGGAGGTTCTAGCCAGAGCTATTAGGCAAGAAAAAGAAATTAAAGGGATACAAATTGGGAAGGAAGAACTCAAACTATCCCTCTTTGCAGATGACATGATTCTTTATTTAGGGGACCCAAAGAACTCTACCAAGAGACTATTGGAACTCATAGAAGAGTTTGGCAAAGTAGCAGGGTATAAAATCAATGCACAAAAATCAACAGCCTTTGTATACACAGACAATGCCATGGCTGAGGAAGAACTTCTAAGATCAATCCCATTCACAATAGCTACAAAAACAATCAAATACCTTGGAATAAACTTAACCAAGGACGTTAAAGATCTCTACGATGAAAATTACAAAACCTTAAAGAAAGAAATAGAAGACGATACCAAGAAATGGAAAAATCTTCCATGCTCATGGATTGGAAGAATCAATATCATCAAAATGTCCATTCTCCCAAAAGCAATTTATAGATTCAATGCAATACCAATCAAGATACCGAAGACCTTCTTCTCAGATCTGGAAAAATTGGTGCTGAAATTTATATGGAGGCACAAGAGACCTCGAATAGCTAAAGCAATCTTGTACAACAAAAACAAAGCCGGAGGCATCACAATACCAGATTTCAGGACATACTACAGGGCAGTTGTAATCAAAACAGCATGGTACTGGTACAGAAACAGAAGGATAGACCAATGGAACAGAATTGAAATACCAGAAATCAACCCAAACATCTACAGCCAACTTATATTTGATCAAGGATCTAAAACTAATTCCTTGAGCAAGGACAGTCTATTCAATAAATGGTGCTGGGAAAATTGGATTTCCACGTGCAGAATCATGAAGCAAGACCCCTACCTTACACCTTACACAAAAATCCACTCAACATGGATTAAAGACCTAAATCTACGACCTGACACCATCAAGTTACTAGAGAACATTGGAGAAACCCTTCAAGATATTGGCACAGGCAAAGAGTTTCTGGAAAAGACCCGGGAGGCACAGGCAGTCAAAGCCAAAATTAACTATTGGGATTGCATCAAATTGAGAAGTTTCTGTACTGCAAAAGAAACAGTCAGGAGAGTGAAGAGACAACCGACAGAATGGGAAAAAATATTTGCAAACTATGCAACAGATAAAGGGTTAATAACCAGAATCTACAAAGAGATCAAGAAACTCCACAAAAACAAAACCAACAACCCAATTAAGAGATGGGCCAAGGACCTCAATAGACATTTTTCAAAAGAGGAAATCCAAATGGCCAACAGGCACATGAAAAAATGTTCAAGGTCATTAGCAATCAGAGAAATGCAAATCAAAACCACAATGAGGTTCCACCTCACCCCGGTTAGAATGGCTCACATGCAGAAATCTACCAACAACAGATGCTGGCGAGGATGTGGGGAAAAAGGGACACTAACCCACTGTTGGTGGGAATGCAAACTGGTCAAGCCACTATGGAAGTCAGTCTGGAGATTCCTCAGAAACCTGAAGATAACCCTACTGTTCGACCCAGCCATCCCACTCCTTGGAATTTAACCAAAGGAATTTAAATTGGCAAACAAAAAAGCGGTCTGCAGCCTAATGTTTATTGCAGCACAATTCACAATAGCTAAGACCTGGAACCAACCTAAATGCCCATCAACGGTAGACTGGATAAAAAAATTATGGGATATGTACTCTTTAGAATACTATACCGCAGTAAGAAACAACGAAATCCAGTCATTTGCAACAAAATGGAGGAATCTGGAACACATCATGCTGAGTGAAATAAGCCAGTCCCAAAGGGACAAATACCATATGTTCTCCCTGATCGGTGACAACTGACTGAACACCAAAAAGGAAACCTGTTGAAGTGAAAGGGACACTATGGGAAACGGTGACTTGATCAGCATAGCCCTGACTGTTAATGAACAACTTAATACATTATCCCTCTTAGTAGTTTTTTTGTCTGTTCTACTTAATATGACTGGTTTAATTCTGTAATTAATACACAGTTATTCTTAAGTGTTGAAATTTAACTGAAATGTGATCCCTGTTAAACATAAGAGTAGGAATAAGAGAGGGAAGAGATATATAATTTGGGACATGCTCAAGCTGACTTGCCCCAAATGGTAGAGTTAGAAACATACCAGGGGACTCCAATTTAATCCCATCAAGGTGGCATGTACCAATGCCATCTCACTAGTCCAAGTGATCAATTTCAGTTCGCAATTGATCATAATGAAAGGACTAAGAGTCAAAGGGAGCACATAAGCAAGTCTAGTACCTGCTAACACTAACCGATAGAATAAATAAAGGGGAGAGTGATCCAACATGGGAAGTGAGATACTCAGCAGACTCATAGAATGGCAGATGCCCTAAATAGCACTCTGGCCTCAGAATCAGCCCTAAAGGCATTCAGATCTGGCTGAAAAGCCCATGAGAGTATTTCAGGCATGGAAAGCCAAGACACTCTGGCAAAAGATCTCTGTGAGTGAGATCTCAGTGGAAAGAACAGGTCTTCAAAGAAGGAGGTACCTTTCTCTGAAGGGAGGAGAGAACCTCCACTTTGACTATGACCTTGTCTAAACAAGATAAGAGTCGGAGAACTCAAGGGGCTTCCATAGCCTTGGAAACTCATGACTGGAGCATAGGGAGATTACTGATGCCATAGACAGGAGTGTCAATTGGTAAAGTCAACAACAGGAGTCACTGTGCACTTACTCCTCATGTAGGATCTCTGTCCTTAATGTGCTGTGCATAGAGATTTAATGCTATAACGAGTACTCAAATAATATATTTCACTTTGTGTTTCTATGGGGGTGCAAACTGTTGAAATCTTTACTTAATGCATACTAAACTGATCCTCTGTAAAAAAAAAAAAAAAAAAAAAAAGAAAAGAAAAGAAAAGAAACTATCAACTCCCAACTTGACTCTCACTGGGATTAAACATGACAATAGGTCTGATCTGATTTCATCATCATTAAAAAAAATCATCTATTATTTTTCACTTTATGTTTCTGTGTGGGAGCAAACTGTTGAAATCCTTACTTAATGTATACTAAGCTGATCTTCTGTATATTAAGATAATCGAAAATGAATCTTGATGTGAATGGAAGGGGAGAGGGAGTGGGAAAGGGGAGGGTTGTGGGTGGGAGGGACGGTATGGGGGGGAAGCCATAGTAATCCACTATTCGTACTTTGGAAACGTATATTCATTAAATAAAAGTTAAAAAAAAAAAACAAATCTACCAGGGCTAAAAAAATAAATAAATAAATAAATAAAAGTATTCTGTCTTGTAAAAAAAAAAAAAAAAAAGAGGATGTCAAATTTGTAAAAAATTTTCCATTCTTATGAATTGGAAGAATCAATATCATCAAAATGTCCTTCTCCAAAAGAAATTTATAGATTCAATGTGACACCGATCAAAATACCAAGTACATTCTTCTCAGATCTTGAAAAAAATTATGCTAAAATTCATACCTAGGCACATGAGACCTCAAAGAGCTTAAGCAACCTTGTACAACAAAAACAAAGCCAGAGGCATCACAATACCAGATTTCAGGACATACTACAGGACAGTTGTTATCAAAACAACATGGTACTGGTACAGAAACAGATGAATAGACCAATGGAACAGACTAGAAACACCAGAAATCAATCCAAACATCTACAGCCAACTTATATTTGATCAAGGATCTAAAACCAGTTCCTGAGGCGAGGACTGTCTATTCAGTGAATGGTGCTGGGAAAACTGGATTTCCACATGCAGAAGCATGAACAAACACCCCTACCTTTCACCTTACATAAAATCCACTCAACATGGATTAAAGATCTGAATCTATGACCCGACACCATCAAATTATTAGAGAACATCGGAGAAACCCTGGAAGATATAGGCACTGGAAAAGACTTCTTGGAAAAAACCCCAGAGGTGCAGGCAGTCAAAGCCCAAATAAACAATTGGAATTGCATCAAATTCAGAAGTTTCTGTACTGCAAAAGAAACAGGAAAGTGAAGAGGCAACCAACAGAATGGGAAAAATATTTGCAACTTATGCAACTGTTAAAGGATTAATAACCAGAATCTACAAAGAGATCAAGAAACTCTATAACAACAAAACAAACAACCCGCTTAGGAGATGGGCCAAAGACCTCAACAGACATTTTTCAAAACAGGAAATGCAAAGGGCCAACAGACATATGAAAAAATGTTCAAGATCACTAGCAATTAGGGAGATGCAAATCAAAACCACAATAAGGTTTCACCTCACCCCAGTTAGAATGGCTCACATTCAGAAATCTACCAACAACAGATGCTGGAGAGGATGTGGGGGAAAAGGGACACTAACCCACTGTTGGTGGGAATGCAAACTGGTAAGGGCACTATGGAAGTCAGTTTGGAGATTCCTCAGAAACCTGAATATAGCCCTGTCATACAACCCAGCCATCCCATTCTTGAAATTTACCCAAAGGAAATTAAATTGGCCAATAAAAGAGCTGTCTGGGCCTCAACATCTATTGCAGCTCAATTCACAATAGCTAAGACATGTAATCAACCTAAATGCCCATTAACAGAAGACTGGATAAAGAAATTATGGGATATGTACTCTGTAGATACTATATAGCAGTGAAACAAATATGAAATCCAGTCATTTGCAACAAAATGGAGGAATCTGGAAAACATCATGCTGAGTGAAATAAGCCAGTCCCAAACGGACAAATAGAATATGTTCTTCCTGATCAGTGACAACTAACTGAGCACATAAGAGGAAACCTGTTGAAGTGAAATGGAGAATATGAAAAATGATGGCTTGCCCAGCCATTGTCCTGACTGTCGAGGAATAACTTACTATTTTATTCCTTTTAGTATTTTTTTGTTCTACTTAACACCATTGGTTGAACTCTTTAATAATACACAATTATTCTTAGGCGTTTACATTTAACTGGAAAGTGATTCCTGTTAAATATAAGAGTGGGAATACGAGAGGGAGGAGATGTACAGTTCAGCACATGCTCACTCAGACTTACCCCAAATGGTAGAGCTAAAAATTTGCCAGTGGATTCCAATTCAATCCCATCAAGGTGGCATGTACCAATGCCATCTCACTAGTCCAAGTGATCAATTTCAGTTCACAATTGATCATAATGATAGGATTAAGTGACAAAGGGATCACATAAACAAGACTAGTGTCTGCTAATACTAACTGATAGAATTAAAAAGGACGGAACAATCCAACGTGGGAATTGGGATACACAGCAGACTCAGAATGGCAGATGTCCTAAACAGCACTCTGGCCTCAGAATCAGTCCATAAGGTGTTCAGATCAGGCTAAAAAGCCCATGACTGTTTCTTAGGCCTGGAAAGCCAAGACACTGTTGCAAAAAAAAAAAAAATGACTTAAATGAAAGATCTCTGTGACCGAGATCCCATTGGAAAGAACGGGTCATCAAAGAAGGAGGTACCTTTCTCTGAAGGGAGGAGAGAACTTCCACTTTGACTATGGCCTTGTCTAAATAAGATTGGAGTTGGCCAACTCAAGAGGCTTCCATAGCCTTTGCACCTTATGACAAGATCCTAGGCTGACTACTGATGCCATAAACAAGAGTGTCAATTGTTAACTCAACAACAGGAGTCACTGTGTACTTACTCCCCATGTAGGATCTCTGTCCTTAATGTGTTGTACTATGTGAATTAACAGTATAACTGGTACTCAAACAGTACTTAAAACTTTGTGTTTCTGTGTGGGTGCAAACTGTTGAAATCTTTACTTAGTAAATATTAAGTAGATCTTCTGTATATAAAGATAATTGAAAATTAATCTTCATGCAAAATTACATGGGAGAGGGAGTGGAAGATGGGATGCTTGTAGGTGGGAGCTAGTTTATGGGGGTAAAAAGCTGCTATAATCCAAAAGTTATACTTTTGAAAATTATATTTATTTAATAAAAGTTAAAAAGTAATAGAAAAATCAACAGTTGGAGTCACTGTGCACCTGCTCCCCATATTAGGCCTCTATCCTCAATGTGTTGTACTATGCAAATTCATGATAAAACTACTACCTAAATAGTACTCTATACTTTGTTTGTGTTTGTGGGTGCAGTCTGTTGAAATTGTTACTTAGTATATACTACTAAGTTGATCTTCTGTATAGAAAGATAATTGAAAATGAATCTTGATGAAGAATGTGATGGGAGAGAGAGTGGGAAATGTGATGGTTGAGGGTGGGAGGGAGGTTATGGGGGGAAAAGCTGCTATAATGCAAAAGTTGTACTTTGGAAATTTATATTTATTAAATAAAAGTTGAAAAATAAAATAAGTTCAAAGTGTCTCAAAAAAAGTAGTTTTTCCAATAGAAAAATCAGTTTTGACAATGTGATATTACTTTCATGTTGTTTTTAGTTTAGCCTCTATATTAGGTTCTCCACAGAGACAGAAACAATAGGAATGATTACAGACGCTGACAAGTCCTACAAAGTGTGTCTGCAAGCTGGAGAACCAGGAAGGCCAACAGAGAGGTTCAGTCCAATTCCGAAGGCCTCAGAATCAAAGGAGCGGGTGGTCTCTCAGTCTGTGAGCCTTTGTCCTGACTTCTGGGGACTGCTGGCATAAGTTACAAGGTCCAAAGACAGGGAAATCTAGAGTTCTGCTGTCCAAATGCAAGAGAAGAAGGGTGCCCCAGTTCAGGGCTGGAGTTGGGGCACAGGAAAAAGAAATGTACCTTTTTTCTGCCTTTATGTTTTATTCAGCCCCTTGAGCAATTGGGTGGTGAGGGTGGCTCTTCCTTATTTAGTCTACTGATTCCAGGGCCACTCTTTTCCACAAATCCCCACAGACATATCCAGAAATAATGCTTGACCAACGATCTAAGTGGCACCTTAATCCAGTTGACAACTTAAGCCATCACAAGTAGTACCACGATGTTGAAAATCACAAAACTGCTATAAAATTCTTGATAATATAATGAACATTAGAAGAAAAATTAATGGAGCATGCTATTAAGAATAATTCTGGAAATGGAATCAAATGTTTAGAGTAAAACCATCACTGATTGGCATTATTATGAATATTTTCCAACTGAAAAGAGAAAATCTTCAGTAATAAAAAGTTGAGTGCTAATTTAAGTCCAACAGAATTATTACCATAATCAAAGTTTTCCAACTGTTCTATTTTATTTGTTTTAATGTCTCACACATTGTGAAAAAATTAATTTGCAAGCTTAAAGGAGGAAACATTTTATATATGATTCTATGTTACACTTAGACCCTGTTTTTCAAATTTTATATTACATTCATAACACTTTATTTCTTTTCCTTTTAAATAATAAATTTTGCATGGCAATCTTCAACTCCCTAAACACTTTCACGTTCCTTCTATCTTCCAACATTCCACACAATACTGTGAGGTACGTCTTGTTTTCCTCATTTTATAAGAAAAAAGCTGGAGGCTTTAGAGAGTCCCAGAATGCAGGGTAAACTGACACTGGGTCAGTAATTTTCCCCAACATAACACATTATAGCCTACAATTCTTTGTAAGTAAATAGGCAGGATACTAAAAGAATGATATTTATATAAAGCAGACATTCCCCCAACCCTCTTAACTGCCAAACCCAGCTGTATATTCCACTGAAGAATGAAGCTACTGAAGGAGACAATTAGAAGTAATTTCTCTATAGTAACACTTTTGTCATTCAAAAATGTGTGGCCGTCAGGTAACATCTATTTATCCAAGTCTCTTGAGTTACTCTTCATTTTCTTTTGTTTCCTCATTTGTGATGTTCTTCAGGACTAACCTTACTCCTGCTCTCTCCCTAATTTCAACTGTGCTCCTGAGTTTTGATAAGAAAGCTAAGCAGCTGTTTCAATCTTTGGTATGTTATTATGCAAAAGCAGCTTCAGGCTTCCATTTCAGTTAGGTTTGCAGCCCCTAATCCCTTCCCACAGAAAGTACACTTCTGCCCTTGCTGTTGTTCCTGAACTAGGCTGCATTCTCCCTCCTCCTGTCTCTTTATTTTTTATCTAGTTCTAGTGTTAAACATGTGTTGCTTTTTAATTCTTGTTTTCTCTTATATGCTATCTTTGTAGAGTGTTAAGACAAGAAAACAATACAAACCATGAAATTTAAAAGCACATTATGAGCCCTGTTCTTTACTCTTTAATCCACTCCTACTGGATCTATTGTCTATTGCCCCAGCTGCAAGCATGATTACTAGTTTTATAGGTATGTTCCAAATCAGGGTTTTATATTTTTTTCCTTCTTCACAGGCTAAGAGAATGAATGTTGTTTTTCTTTTTTTAACTTTTTTTTAACTTTTATTTAATGAATATAAATTTCCAAAGTACAGCTTATGGATTACAATGTCTTCCCCCCCATAACGTCCCTCCCACCTGCAACCCTCCCCTTTCCCACTCCCTCTCCCCTTCCATTCACATCAAGATTCATTTTCGATTCTCTTTATATACAGAAGATCAGTTTAGCATACATTAAGTAAAGATTTCAACAGTTTGCTCCCACACAGAAACATAAAGTGAAAAATATTGTTTGAGTGCTAGTTATAGCATTAAATCTCAATGTACAGCACACTAAGGACAAAGATCCTACATGAGGCGTAAGTGCACAGTGACTCCTGTTGTTTTCTTAACAAATTGACACTCTTGTTTATGGCTTCAGTAATCACCCTAGGCTCTTGTCATGAGCTGCCAAGGCTATGGAAGCCCCCTGAGTTCACCGACTCTGATCATATTTAGACAAGGCCATGGTCAAAGTGGAAGTTCTCTCCTCCCTTCAGAGAAAGGTACCTCCTTTGATGACCCATTCTTTCCACTGGGATCTCACTCACAGAGATCTTTCATTTAGGTTTTTTTTTTCCCCCAGAGTGTCTTGGCTTTCCATGCCTGAAATACTCTCATGGGCTTTTCAGCCAGATCCGCATGCCTTAAGGGTTGATTCTGAGGCCAGAGTGCTGTTTAGGACATCTGCCATTCTATGGGTCCGCTGTGTATCTCCCTTCCCATGTTGGATCATTCTCTCCCTTTTTTATTCTACCAGCTAGTATTTGCAGACACTCTTCTTGTTTATGTGATCCCTTTGGTTCTTAGTCCTATCATTATGATCAATTGTGAACAGAAATTAATCACTGGGACTAGTGAGATGGCATTGGTACATGCCACCTCTATGGGATTGAATTCGAATCCCCTGGTATGTTTCTAACTCTACCGTTTGAGGTAAGTCAGCTTGAGCATGTCCTGAATTGCACAATTCTTCCCTCTCTTATTCCCACTCTTATATTTAACAGTGATCACTTTTCAGTTAAGTTTCAGCACTTAAGAAGAATTGTGTATTGATTACAGTACAGTATTCAACCCAAAGTATTAAGTAGAACAAACAAAAAAAATACTAAGAGGGATAACATATTAAGTTGTTCATCAACAGTCAGGGTGAGGTCTGATCAAGTCACCGTTTCTCATAGTGTTCATTTCACTTTAACAGGTTTCCTTTTTGGTGCTCAGTTAGTTGTCACCTATCAGGGAGAACAAGTGGTATTTGTCCCTTTGGGATTGGCTTATTTCACTCAACATAATGTTTTCCAAATTCCTAACAGGGATCACTTTTCAGTTAAAATTTAAACACCTAAGAATAATTGTGTGTTAATTACAGAGTTCAACCAATGGTACTAGAACAAAAAAAATACTAAAATGGATAAAGTATTACATTGTACATCAACCGTCAGGACACGAGCTGATCAAGTCACTGTTTCTCATAGTGTCCATTTCACTTCAACAAGTTTCCCCTTTGGTGCTCAGTTAGTTGCCACCAATCAGGGAGAACACATGATATTTGTCCTTTTGGGACTGGCTTAATTCACTCAGCATGATGTTTTCCAAATTCCTCCATCTTGTTGCAAATGACTGGGTTTCGTTGTTTTTGACTGCTGTGTAGTATTCTATAGAGTGCATGTCCCATAATTTCTTTATCCAGTCTACTGTTGATGGGCATTTGTGTTGGTTCCAGGTCTTAGCTATTGTGAATTGAGCTGCAATAAACATTAAGGTGCAGACAGCTTTTGTGTTTGACAATTTAATTTCCTTTGGGTAAATTCCAAAGAGTGGGATGGCTGGGTTGAATGGTAGGGTTATATTCAGGTTTCTGAGGAATCTCCAGACTTACTTCCATAGTGGCTTAACCAGTTTGCATTCCCACCAACAGTGGGTTAGTGTCCCTTTTTCCCCACATCCTCACCAGCATCTGTTGTCGGTAGATTTCTGAATGTGAGCCATTCTCACCAGGGTGAGGTGAAACCTCATTGTGGTTTTGATTTGCATTTCCCTGATGGCTAGTGATCCTGAACATTTTTCCATGTGTCTGTTGGCCATTTGGATTTCCTCTTTTGAAAAATGTCTATTGAGGTCCTTGGCCCATCTCTTAAGTGGGTTGTTTGTTTTGATCTTGTGGAGTTTCTTGATTTCTTTGTAGATTCTGGTTATCAACCCTTTATCAGTTGCATAGTTTGCAAATATATTTTCCCATTCTGTTGGTTGCCTCTTCACTTTCCTGACTGTTTCTTTTGCAGTACAGAAACTTCTCAATGTGATGCAATCCCAAATGTTAATTTTGGCTTTGACTGCCTGTGCTTCTGGGGTGTTTTCCAAGAAGTCATTGCCGGTACCTATATCTTGCAGGGTTTTTCCAATGCTCTCTAATAATTTGATGGTGTCAGGTCGTAGATTTAAGTCTTTAATCCATGTTGAGTGACTTTTTGTGTAAGGTGAAAGGTAGGGGTCTTGCTTCATGCTTCTGCATGTGGAAATCCAATTTTCCCAGCACCATTTATTGAATAGACTGTCCTTGCTCCAGGGATTGGTTTTGGATCCTTGATCAAATATGAGTTGGCTGTAGATGTTTGGATTGATTTCTGGTGTTTCAGTTCTGTTCCTTTGGTCTATCCATTTGTTTCTGTACCAGTACCATGCTGTTTTGATTACAACTGCCTTGTAGTATGTCCTGAAATCTGGTATTGTGATGCCTCCAGCTTCGTTTTTGTTGTACAAGATTGCTTTAGCTATTCGAGGTCTCCTGTGTCTCCATATGAATTTCAGGATCATTTTTTCCAGATCTGAGAAGAAGGTCTTTGGTATCTTGATTGGTATTGTATTGAATCTATAAATTGCTTCTGGAAGAATGGACATTTTGATGATATTGATCCTTCCAATCCATGAGCATGGAAGATTTTTCCATTTTTGGCATCCTCTTCTATTTCTTTCTTTAATATTTTTTAATTTTCTTCATAGAGATCTTTAACGTCCTTGGTTAAGTTTATTCCAAGGTATTTGATTGTTTTTGTGGCTATTGTGAATGGGATTGATCTTAGAAGTTCTTCCTCAGCCATGGCATTGCCTGTGTATACAAAGGCTGTTGATTTTTGTGCGTTGATTTTATATCCTGCTACTTTACCAAACTCTTCTATGAGTTCCAATAGTCTCTTAGTAGAGTGCTTTGGGTCCCCTAAGTAATGAATCATATCATCTGCAAAGAGGGATAGTTTGAGTTCTTCCTTCCCAATTTGTATCCATTTACTTTCTTTTTCTTGCCTAATAGCTCTGGGTAGCACTTCCAGAACTATGCTGAATAGCAGTGGTGAGAGTGGGCATCCCTGTCTGGTACCAGATCTCAGTGGAAATGCTTCCAACTTTTCCCCATTCAATAGGATTTGGCCGTGGGTTTTTCATAGATTGCTTTGATTGTATTGAGGAATGTTCCTTCCATACCCAGCTTGCTTAGAGTTTTCATCAAGTTTTATGTAATTCATATATATATAGGTTTAAGAACATGGTAATACTTCCCACCCCACCCTCCCTCCTGCCTACACTCCAACACTTCTTCCTCCTACCCAAGTCCTATTCCCACTACTAATTTTTACAAAGATCTACTTTAAAGTTAACCTACACTAAGTAAAAGAGTTCAACAAATATTATGAAGGAAAAAAAGACTGTTCTTCAACAAAAGAGACAAGGGCTATAAATAAACACTGACTCTAAAAATGTCCATTTCAACCCAATACATTACATTTTAGGTATTCTTTTTTTTTACTTTTTTTAAATAAATATAAATTTCCAAAGTACAGTTTATGGATTATAATGACTCCCCCCCAATAATTTCCCTCCCACCCTCAACCCTCCCCTCTCCCATACCCTCTCCCTTCTATTCACATCAAAATTCATTTTCAATTATCTTTATATACAGAAGATCAATTTAGTATATATTAAGTAAAGATTTCAACAGTTTGTACCCACACAGATACACAAAGTATACAATACTGTTTGAGTACTAGTTATAGCATTAAATTACAATGTACAACACGTTAAAGATAGAGATCCTACATGGGGAATAAGTGCACAGTGACTCCTGTTGTTGACTTAACCATTTGACACTCTTGTTTACGGCATCAGTAATCACCCTAGGCTCTTGTCACGAGCTACCAAGGCTATGGAAGCCTTTTGAGTTCACTGACTCTGATCTTATTTAGACAAGGTCATAGTCAAAGTGGAAGTTCTCTCCTCCCTTCAGAGAAAGGTGCCTCCTTCTTTGATGACCTGTTCTTTCCACTGGGATCTCACTCGCAGAGATCTTTCATTTAGGGTTTTTTGTTTTGTTTTTTTTTGTTTTTTTTTTGTTTTTTTTGTTTTTTTTTGCCAGAGTGTCTTGGTTTTCTCTCATGGGCTGTTAAGCCAGATCCAAATGCCTTAAGGATTGATTCTGAGGCCAGAGTGCTGTTTAGGACATGTTAGGTACTCTTGTAGTTACCTCAGATCATCAAAAACATGGTATCTGTCCTTTGGGGACTGGCTTATTTCACTAAGTATAATGTTTTCCAGTTATATCCATTTTGTTGCAAAATACAACATTTCTTTCTTTGTTTCTTTTTTTTTAGTACTCCAGAGTATGTGTTTACCATAATTTCTTTACCCATTCAAGAGTTGATGGACATCTGGGTTGATTCCATATCTTATCTATTGTGAATTTAGCTGCAATGAACATGGATGTATAGAGAACTTTTTCATATGCTGATTTCTTTTGTTTAGGTAAATTCCAGGAGTGGGATGCCTGAATGATGTGGTAGTTCTCTATTTAGATTTCTGAAACACCTCCAGAATGTCTTCCACAGAGGCTGGACAAGTTTACTTTCCCACCGATAGTGGATTATGGAACCCTTTTCCCTCCATCCTTTCCAGCACTTGTTCTTTGCTTATTTCTATATGAGAGCCATTCATACTGGGGTGAGGTGAAATTTCATCGTGATTTTGATTTAAATTTCCCTAATGGCTACTGATCCTGAGCATTTTTTCATGTGTCTCTTGGCCATTTGAATATTTTTATTTTAAATTTTATTTGTCATACAAGTTTTATATATTTCACATACACAGATTTAGGAATATAGGGACCTTTCTCCTCCATGTGCCCCCCGCTTATGCTCCAAACTGTACTCCTCTTCCTCTTACATTCCCATTATTAATTTTTACAAAGATATCTTTTCAGTTTACTTAACAATAGTATAATTAACCTTACACTTAGAAAAAGAGTTCAACAAAAAGAAGGAGAAAAAAACTAAACAAATACAGAAACACTGTTTCAAAATGGAAGACACAAACCTGTAAACAATCATCAAATCTTTAAATGTCTATTTCACTCCAATACATTGCATTTCAGGTACTCTAGTAGTTACCTTGGATCATAGAAAACATATGATATCTGTCTTTGGGGGACTGGCTTATTTCACTAAGCATAATGTTTTTCAGTTGCATCCATCTTGTTGCAAATGACAGGATATCATGATTTTTACAGCTGAGTAATATTATATACTGTATCTGTACCATAATTTCTTTATCCAGTCAACAGCTAATGGACATCTGGGTTGATCCCATTTCTTAGCTATTATAAATTGTTCTGCAATGAAAATGAGGGCATAGATAACTTTTTCATATGCTGATTTCTTCTGGTTTGGGTAAATTCCCAGGAGTGGGATGGCTGGATCAAATGGTTGGTATGTATTCGGATTTATGAGGATTTAGTTTTGTTGTTGAACTTCTTCAGCTTTTTATAGATTCTAGAAGTGAAGCCTCTATCAGTTGCATAGTAGCCAAATATTTTCTCTCCTTCTGTTGTTTGCCTCTTCACTTTGGTGAGTGTTCCTTTTGCAGTGCAGAAGCTTTTCAGCTTGATGTAATCCAATTTGTCAATTTCAGCTTTGATTGCCTTTTTTCTGCAGTCTTTTCCAAGAAGTGCTTGCTTATGTCAATATCTCACAGAGTTTCCCCAATGTTCTCTAGTAATTGGAGGATATTGGGTCATAGACTTAGGTTTTTGATCCATTTTGAGTGGATTTTTTTGGAGGGTGGAAGGTATGAGTCTAGTTCCATATTTCTGCATCTAGAGATGAAGTTTCCCCAGCACCATTTGATAAAGAGACTGTTGTTCCTCTAGAGATGGATTTTAGCTCCATTGTAAAAGATAAGTTCATTGTATTCTTTTTGTAATTTAAGATATATTTGCACACAATTTATTACACGAACCATTTTTTTTATTTTATTTTTTTTTAATTTTTTGACAGGCAGAGCGGACAGTGAGAGAGAGAGACAGAAAGAAAGGTCTTCCTTTGCCATTGGTTCACCCTCCAATGGCCACCAAGGCCGGCGCGCTGCGGCCGGCACACCGCGCTGATCCAAAGGCAGGAGTCAGGTGCTTCTCCTGGTCTCCCATGGGGTGCAGGGCCTAAGCACTTGGGCCATCCTCCACTGCACTCCCTGGCCACAGCAGAGAGCTGGCCTGGAAGAGGGGCAACCGGGACAGAATCTGGCGCCCCGACTGGGACTAGAACCCGGGGTGCCGGCGCCGCAAGGCGGAGGATTAGCCTAGTGAGCCGCGGCGCCGGCCAGTTCATTATATTCTTAAGTTTCTATTCTGTTCCATTGTTCTACAAATCTGTTTTTGTGCAAGTATCAAGCTGTTTTGATTATAAGTGCCCTGTAGTATGTCTTGAAATCTGGTATTGTGATGCCTCCAGCTCTGTTTTTGTTGCATAAGATGGATTTAACTATTTGGGGTCTCTTGGGTTTACATATGAATTTCAGCATCATTTTTTTCTATACCTTAGAAGAATATTCTTGGTATTTTGATTGGGATCACATTGAATCTGTAAATTGCTTTTGGAAGTTTGGACATTTTGATGATGATGTCCGTTCTTCCAATCCATGAACATGAAAGATTTTGCACTTTTCAATGTATTCTTCTATTCATTCTTTAGTGTTTTGTAATTTTCATCATAGAAATCTTTGACATATTGGTTAAGTTTACTCCAAGGTATTTAATTCTTTTTAGAGCTACTGTGAATGGGACTGATCTTAAAAGTTCTTTCTCAGCCATGACATTGTTTGTATATAAAAAGGTTATTGATCTTTCCATGCTAATTTTAAATACTACCACACTATCACACTCTTTAATGAGTTCAAATAGTCTCTCTGGAGTCTTTTGCATCTCCTAAATATAACATTATGTCATCTACAAATAGGGATAGTTTGACTTCCTCCTTTCCACCTTGTTTTCCTTTGATTTTTTTCTTGCCCCATGGCTCTGGCTAAAACTACCAGGACTAAATTAAATAGCGATGGTGAGAGTAGGCATCGTTGTCTGGTTCCAGACCTGAGGGGCTGCTTTCAACTTTTCCCCATTCAATTTGATGCTGGATGTGGGTTTGTCATACATTGCCATGATTATGTTAAGGAATGTTCCTTCTATACACAATAGAATATACAGGTATTCATCATGAAAGGATGTTGTATTTTATCAAATGCTGTCTCTGCATCTGTTGAAGTAATCATGTGGTTTTTGTTCTTCACTTTATTAATATCATTATCACATTGATTGATTTGCAAATTTTGAACCATCCCTGCATACCAGGGGTAAATCCCACTTGCTTCTAGTGAATGATATTTTTTATGAGTTGTTTTTGGTACTTTCAAATTTCTACATATAATCACAGATTGCTCTAAACTTCCTTCTTAACACTGCTTTTGCTGTATACCATACGTTTTGATATGATGTATTCTCATATTCATGTTTCCAGAAATTTTTTGGTTCTCTTGATTCTTCTATGACCCACTGTTCTTCCAGGAGGATGTTGTTCAGTCTCCATGTGTTTGCAGATTTTCTAGAGATCCCTGACTTGTTGGTTTTCAGCTTCATTACATTGTATTCCAAGAAGATATATGATGTGATTTTTTTTAATTTGCTGAGATTTGATTTATGGCCTAGTGTATGGTCAATCCTAGAGAAAGTTCCATGCACTGTAAGAAGAATGTAAATTCTGCAACAGTGGGGTGAAAAGTTCTGTAGATATCAGTTAAGTCCATTTGATCCATAGTGTCAATTAGGTGCATTATTTCTTTGTTGATTTTCAGTCTAGTTGATCTGTCCATTCTGAAACTGGGGTCTTGAATTCCCCCATTACTATTCTATTTACAAGTACATCTCCAATTGATCCATTAACATTTCTTTTAAATAGCCAGGTTTCCTGCCATTGGGTGTGCATACATTTATTATAGTCACATATTCCTGTTGAATTGATCCCTTAATCATTACATAGTGCCCTTCTTCATCTCTTTCAACAGTTTTTAACTTAAAGACTATTTTGTCTTGCATTAGGATGGCAACACTGCTTTTTTTTGCATTCCATTAGCATCAAGTATCTCTTTCCATCCTTTAACTTTCAGTCTACATGTACCTTTGTTGGTGAGATGTGTTTCTTGTAGGCAGCAAATAGGTGAGTCTTGTTTAATCCATCAGCCAGTCTGTATCTTTTAACTAGAGAGTTGAAGCCATTTGCATTCAAGGAGACTATTGATAAGTCATGACTTGACCCTGCAATTTTTCCATAAATATTCCTATTTTTATTTGGTTTTCTTTTGTGATTTTACTGGACGATTTTTTCCTTCCCATTCTTGCATAACAATGGCTATCTTTCTGTCTGTAGCACATAATTAAGCATCTTTTGTAAGGCTGAACAAGTGACAAATATTTTTAATTTCTTTTTGTTATGAAAGGTCTTTATTTTGTATAAAAGGTCAACTGCCTGCAAAGTGGTTCTCAAATAGGGGAGGAACCACCAATTTATGAACGTTTAAAAATATAGGGTTGGCTTGGCACGATGACAACAAGAGTTATTGGAAGCAGGATAGAGATGAGATTGTGTAAAAATGACTAGAAAATTGGGGCAAGGAAATTAGAAAGATGGGGGAACTACTTAGTGAGATCGTTATTATACCTGAAAGGTTCCTGCTATGAGAGAAAAGAATTATTACTGAGCTGACTCAGACACCTGTTAAAAATTTTAAATTCCTAAACAAGATTTTCTGGAATTTGCATGTAAGTCTCAAAAGTGACACCAAGCATTTACATTGTATAACAAAACAAATATGT
This sequence comes from Oryctolagus cuniculus, assembly GCF_964237555.1. Lineage (NCBI taxonomy): Eukaryota > Metazoa > Chordata > Mammalia > Lagomorpha > Leporidae > Oryctolagus > Oryctolagus cuniculus. The sequence goes on from NC_091436.1 coordinate 96,134,906, forward strand.
AATAATCAAAAGTAGCATTCAGATTACTTTTTAAAAGATATTGTTTTATTCATATATGTGAAAGGTATAGTGACAAGGGAGGTAGACGAGAAAGTGAAAGAGAGATCTTCCATCTGCTAGTTCATTACCCCAATGACCACAATAGTTCTTGGCCAGACCAAAACTAGGAGCCTGGAAATCCAGGTCTCCCCCATGTGTGGCAGGGATGTAAGTAGTTGAGCCATCATCTGCTGCCTCCCAGGCACATTAACAGGAAGCTTACTTGGAAAGGGAAGTAGGACTCAACTCTGGGAACTCCAATATGGTATAAAGGTGTCCCACGTGGCATCAGTTATACCACAACTGCCACCCCCAAATTGACTTTGAATTTAAGGTATGAGATTCAAACAAATCCCTTGTATATGGCAAGAATCTGGGCTCTGTCCCCAAAGCTGCATAAACAGCTTCACTCCAGTAGTGAGTGATGCTCTAGAGGGAACCCCTTGAAGCCCTGAGCTGTGAGCAGTTCTCCAGAGGTGAACAGGAGTGCTTGCACTGCAACACTGGGGTAGTATTTGAATAGGAGAGAGAGGGAAAATGACATCTAAAGGAAAATGGAAGAATTCAGCATAGTTTACCAAAGACGTGCCTGAAAGCACAACATGCACAGAGAGCCCAGGGTGCAGTATGGAAGCCTTGTGTATTTCACATGTGAAATGTTTACAGAACACTTCTATGTACTAGTCACTGTGTTAGACCCTAGTGTGGGGTTAAGGATATGGACTACTGGATGGGGCCACTTGCTGACTTCCTGGTGTCTCAGTCAGCTACATGACATCCTGGACATAGCATTCATCCCCTTCTGCCTTCTACCATGTGAGGACACAGAATTCATCCCCTAGGGCCTAGTACAAAATTAAATTGCAGGGTTTCTTGCACAAAATTATAATATTTTCAGTATAGTGACAGTAAAGCATTTAAACAACTGCAAGTCAGCTCCTTTGAGGTCCTCAGTAATTGCACCGGTCACTGGCCTATGAAGTTGGTCTTGGACTTAGTGTTCTGCCTGGAGGATAATACCATCATTTACCTCACATAAGAGACTAACTGAGGCACTAATATATACAACAGTCAGAGTAGGTACACAGTAAGCAAAATGTAAGCACAAGCCATGTACATCCATTGCAACAGATGCTCCAGGAGGCTCTAGAGGTCTTTTAGAATTATAGTCACTTCTTCCAAATCCAGATAACATACAAGTATGCTATGGGTGGAATGCCCCTCTCGCATAATTTTAAGAGAAGTGGCCTTTAGGGGATGATTAAGTCAGGCAAGTGGAGCCCGCGTGAATGGAATTAACAGATTTTAAAATGAGCTGCAGGGAAGTAGCTTGACCTTTTCACTCTTCTGCCCCTTTACTGTTCTACCGGTCAGCCCATGAGAACACAGCATTTGTCCCTTCTGGAAGATGGAAATGCCCTCCTGGAAACATAGACTGCCAGTGCCTTGATTTTAAATGCCCTAGCTTCGAGAACTGTGATAAATAAAAGTTTGCTCATGTGTCAGGCATGTGGCCTTGTGGTTAAAATGCTGATTGAGATGCCCACATCCAATGTCAAAGCACCTTTTCAATCTGGCTCTCAATTACAGCTTCCAAGTAATGCAGATCCTGGGAGGCAGCATGATGGCTCACATAGTTAAGTCCCTGATGCTCATGGAGGAGACCAAAATTTGTTTCCTGATGCCTGGTAATAACCCATCCCAGCTATGCAGACATTTGGGGATTAAATCAGCAGATAGATGGGCACAGTCTCCTCTCTCTCTGGGTTTCTCTCTTTCCCTTCCTCACATATAAAGGTGTTTTTTTCCTTGTTCGAATGGCAGTATGAGAAAAAAAGAGAGCTCTTCTATCCACTGGCTTACTCTTCAAATGCCTGCAACAGCTAGGGATGGGTCAGTATAAATCCAGGAGCCTAGAATTCCATCTGGGTCTCCCACATGAGTTTCAGGGTCCCAAGTCCCCAATGAGTCATCTACCACCTCCTAGGTTGTGCTTCAGCAGAAATCTGGATTAGAAGCATAGTGGCAGGAACTAAACAGACACTGCAATATGGGAAGCAATTGTCACAATTCCCCTAACCTGCTGTACTTCAATGCCCTCCTCTCAATTTTGTAAAAAATTCTATTCATGGGTAGGCGTGAGGGAAAGCCACCATTTGAGATGCCCACACCCTATATCAGGCAAAGCTCTTGAGCATAGCCCTTGAGCCCTTGTCATTCATGAGAGAGACCAAGATAGAATTCCTGGCTCCTGGTTTTGGCCTGGTCCAGCCCCAGCTACTGTGGGCATTTGGAGAATGAATCATTGGATGAAAAATCAATCAATCTCTCTCTCTCTCTTTTCC